>NC_043740.1:2817815-2859315 GCF_004337985.1 Pyricularia pennisetigena
TTTTTTTTTTGTTCTCTTTTTTTTTTGTTCTCTTTTTTTTTTGCATCTCGTCAAGAGAAAGGGTTTACCATTTTTGACGATCTATTATTTTTTTTCTTTTTCTTTGTGAAGCACCCTTTACAGGAGCCCATCCCAATTCATGGTTGCCAGAGGCATTCGGTAGTATTAATGGTACACTTGTTACAATTATGACACGGGAGGAATATCATGGTAGAGCCGTTGGCTTATTCCTTTGGGTCGAGGAAGCGGAGGACAGCTGTGAAACGAGGTCAGTATATCCCATGTGGTTCGGCTGGAAAAGGACACAGACACAGAAAGAAAAAAAAAAAAAAAAATCGCACCTTGCCTAAACTCCTCAGGCTTTTCCGAAATGACCCAGTGGCCCGCATCTATGTCGACGAGCTCGAAGCGGGGGAAGAAGCGGCCGACGAGCGGCAGGGCCTCGTCGGCAACGTACTTGCTCTTTGTGCCCCTGACGAACAGGGCGCGGCCGTCGAACCTGACCTCGTCCGGGTTCTTGTAGGGGAAGTCGCCCATGTGGTCCAGGTTCCGGGCGATGACGTCGAGCGGGACGCGGAACCTCAGGACGGGCGATTCCGGGTCCGGACGGTGCAGGTTGCCGAGCAGGAACTGGCGCACGGGCAGCGAGGGCTCGGCCGCGGCAAGCATCTTGTCGGCCTCGGCCTGCCGCGTCACCCCGGCCCGATCGATCTCCTTCATGGCGCGGATGTACTTGGCAAAGTCTGACCCCAGCACGGCGTCGACGGGGGCGTTGTCGACGGGGATGACGTCCCTTATCAGCGACGGCGAGTGCAGGGCGAGAGCCATGGCCGTTTTGGCACCCCTGGAAGAAGGTTGTTGTTTGTGGCTGCAAGTCAGTCTTTACGAAAATGCAGGTAAGGGAGAGAGAGGGGAGGAGCGGAACGACAGACATTGAGTGGCCGATAAGAGTAGGCGACGAGATCTTGTGCTCATCCATAAAGGCAGCTACATCGGCGGCCATGGCCAAGTAGTCGTGCCGGGGCGTATGAGGAGATTCTCCGTGGTTTCGCAGGTCCTGATGGCGCCGTCAATATCTGGTCGCCAGCTATGATATCTACCAAGGCAAGGGGTCATGGAGTTGCTCACCAAAGTGTATACGTGCCGTCCCAGATCACGTGCAAGGGCCCTAGGGAGTTGAAGCTGTATTAGTCACGAGCATATAGACACAAACATAGACGTGTAGAGCTTGACTATATATGTAGTATATGTAGCTTTCGGTTTTCTTTTTTTTTTTTTTTTTAAAAAAAAAAAATCACATATTGGGAGGATATCAAGTCGTGCCGTCTACGAAAACCACACACCTCTCAACTTACTTGCTAATGCTTCGGTTGTTCTTCTTGGAACCGAAAAGCCCGTGCATCACGAGTATGGGGGACGTGTGCTTGTCCGCCACGGGCTTGGCTGGCTCGTGCAAGTCATAAGAGAGCGGAACTGTCTCGATAGAACCGCTTGTACTGGCGAATCCCCTCTGTCTGCTGTAGGCCGCGATGCTGCTGGCAAACTTGGCCGACGGCGCCATGCATACCCGGCTCTGGAGCCGACATGACCTAAGTAGAAGCATTTTTTTTTTTCGACGCCAAAGCCTCAAAAGGGTCTTTGGAACAAGGAAAAAAAGAAACAAGCAATAAAAAAAGCCGTTTTTTGTAAATGTCTCTTTTTGGGTTTGGTTGATGCCAAGTAAGAAAAGTCGATTTGTTGTCGGTACTCTTATCAAATTTCGTCATTCCTTTTTTTTTATCTGGGTTATTGTCTCCCCTGTCCGTGCTCCACCTGGAAAATTCCAGGTCAGCCCCGAAAAAAAGACAGAGCTGTCAACCACTATACTTTTCTTTTTGGCACAAACACCACCCGGAGAATCTGATTGTAGGGGGGGTATCACGAGAAAAAAAAATCATAATGAACAACCACGTCAGACGCCATTGTCAATCTTCCATTGACTCAACCAAGCCTCGATCCTGTCGACATTGGCCTCCATTTCATCTGTCGTGTTGCTCTGCAGCTCCACCACGATCTCGGCATCGTAGGAATCCCGTGCTTCCTGTAGCAGCACCTCCATGATCTCCGAGTCCAGGTTCTCTTGGAGTTTGTTCTCGGGGTAGTTTCTGCAGTATTGGATAGATTCTGTTAGCGAGATGGTTCTCACATCGGAAATAGCGAAAAAAAAACCCCCCCGATCCCTAACTAACCTTGCCTTCAACCGGTCATAATGCGTTGCCGAATCCGCCCTCAGCACGACGACTAGGTCGATCCAGCTTTTGGGAAACAGGTCACAGGCATGCCAATCAATGATGCAGCCACCAGCCTTTGCATCATCCTCAATTGCATCCAGGAGCTGTTTCAGTAGGAAGTTTCTCAATGTTAGCAATGTGTTCCAGGTATACCTGTACTGTGTTCCTTTCTTGTTTCTTGTAGCTGAACTGGGAAGGAGGGGTTTTGGCGGTTGATGGTAGGTGACAGGGGGAATGAACGTCTTTTTTTTTTTTTTTTGTCTCTCCTTTTCAAAGCAATGATATAAACAAAATAACGGAACAACAAAACTGTGAAGAAAAAAAAAAAAGAGTCAAATAAATCAATAGGGCAAATATTACCTTATCCTCATCCACAATCCAGGACTGATATTCCTCGTCCCAGCCCTCATGGCACTCCTTGTCTTTGACAATGTGCGTGACCGATATGTGCTTTAGTCCTGTGCGTTGCGCCAGTGTTTCGCAGTGTGTCGTCTTTCCCGTCCCGGGGGTGCCCGTCACGATGATGTTTGGCAAAGATCTTGTCGCCATGGCTTCGTTTGAAAGAACGGTTGTTTCTTGAATTTGTTAAGAGGTTCACAGAGAGGGGGGGTTGTTTGATTTGACACCCGACACTTCTATAGTTCTAGTTGCGTAATACCATAGAAAAGGAGAAAAAAAAAAAAAAAAGACAAACAAGGAAAGAGAACCCCAGGCCGTCTTATCCTAAAATATGAAAAGATAAAAAATTCGGTAGAGCCCTCTTGTATGTCGGAGTTGGTTGTATGTTTTTATCTACTCATTGCCCCCCCGAAAACAAACACAACCCAGAGACTAGGAATCCGCACTTTGGGGAAAAAAGATGGGTCTTGATCAAATTCATGGAAAATTTCAACTCCAAAACAAAACAAAAGAGTCACGTGCACCCACCTATCTCCTTTTTTGTACTCCGTACTATTAGAAAACAGAACAACCGAGAAACTCCATTGTATAGCTGTTAGGAATACACCGCTCTACCTCCTTTTGATCCCTTTTCTATCAAACACTGCCAGCCACGCTCTAAAAGACCCTGAACCCTCGCGACTGGCCAAAAGCGTGAACCAGATCAAAGGTAGCGAGTCCCTAATCATGAGTTGACAGATCAAAAAAATGAATAAGCAACCTGCTTTATCCCAAAATCTGCCTTGTAATAGAGAAACGAAACGACCGCAACAAGAACTTGTATCAAGACAAAAACAATATGCTAACATTGGTATCGCACAACCAAAACCCCGCCACCTCCCACATCTCCCAACCAAATACAAAACCTAAAAGGCCCATGCAGAGGCATGCAAGGTTGATCGGTCTTGGCCTCGTGACTAGCAGACAAAGTGGGAAAAGGGGTGAGAAAGGGGACCCTTTTTGGCCCGCAGAGACCAGTCGAAGAAAAGGAGGGAGTGAAGGAAATTGAAAAAAAATATAACTATTGTGTGGCCGACAACTGTCTAATCATTTCTTGTTGTTCGGCCATCATCTCGCCTGGCTTGTCGTCATCATTATCATCAGGCAATACGCCATCATACCCAAAAGACAACCGTCTAACCTGTTGTCTGCTCCACCTCGCAAACACCACCGACTTGGGCGATGCAACGGATGTCGCCAGTCTAGGGGTGTGACGCCTTACGAGCCCAATGGCCGTCCCAGCAGAGCACTATGCGCTGGCGCCGATGGGCTCTGGTGCCTCGTCGACCTGTCCAAGCTGCTGCTGATCATCCTCACCCTCGTCTTCTTCGCCGTCGTATTCTTGCATGTCCATCTTCTCCTGCTGGGCAATAGCCTGCGCTGAGACGATCTCGGCAAGACGCTTAAGCCTAGGAGTTTGAAGCCCTGAAGGGAGAAAGGGAAAAAAAAAATCAATGTCAGTCGAGGCGACACGCGAGCTTACAATGAAACCAGAAGGGAAGAAACTCACAAGATGGGGTATAGGTCTCCAGGGCAGTGATCACCCTGGGTTCGGCGATCTCATAAGGACCGCTGTCGTCCATGTCTACGGCTTGCAGAAGAAGCACGTCACTCTTTTCCGTTACCCTGGAAGCGACAGCCTTCATGATCTCGCCGTTGATAGGCTGCTCGTAGTCGGCAACCAGATACTGGTTGAGCAGCTTCTGGATTTGGTTGGGAGAAAGCCTAAGAGGGGAGAGCGGGTCAGTTAACTTTGCCTCGACAAACTGCATCGCTTGAAAAGGGTTCACTTACATCCAGCAGATATCCTGAATAATCTCAATATCGTTCAGAGTAGCCTTCTTGAGCTGAAGAAGCTTGGTTGCTTGCTATAAACGTGGCGACTTTGGTCAGCATTTGTAATATTCCAGACATGTCCTCAAAGGGCTGCTTAACAAAGGTGGACTCACCATCAAGTGCTCAAGCTGGAGGGTGCCCTCAGGCATGTCATGGCTCTTGCACCACTCCTCAATCCTGGTAATGTTGTAGTTGATCTGCAGGCCACGCTTCCACGAAAGGAAGTTGCGGCGCATCAGCAGGTCGTTGAAGGCCGTGACGCCCACCAGGCGCAGCAGCTCCGTCACCGTCTGCGTGATGATGGAGTCCTCCAGATAGTAAGCCTTCATTGCGCGGAAGACGCTGTTAAGCAGGCTGAGGAGGTTGTCCATGCTGTAGGCAGGAGTAGAGTTGCCCTGGAGCAGCTTGCCCAGGAACCGGCTGTTCTCGTTAGTCACAAAGCCGGGCAGCGACTGCGACTCGATGATGGCGGGGATGATCATCTTGTGCAGCTTCTTCTTGAGCACCTTCATCCAGGTGTGATAGATGTTGAACTCGAGAGACTCGAGGTCGTGTTTAACGATCTCCAAGAGACGGTCGTACTCATAGTTGTCCGTCTTCTGGGCCTCGTACCAGTCCTCGGCGAGGAACACGAATGAAAGCATCTCATGGACGTTGGACAGCCAGAAGGCGCCGGGGTTGATGGCGTCCTCTCCGTCATGTTGCATGACCTCCTGCTGGATGGACTGCATGACATTGGCCAGGAAGCGTTCCGACTCCTTCACAAACCCATTGTTCCACATCTCCGAGGTGACCAGGTTGATGAGGTAGGATGGGAAGAGAACCTCCTTGTCCGATGGCGGAGGGTTGGTGTTGGGTGACGGAATCTTGAGGTTGCGGATGAGGCCGACGGTGACCTCGTCGTTCAGGCCCTCCTCGTCAGCAAGCAGCGACTCGAGCTCCATCTCGATGGTATCGGCGCTGGCAACAAACGTCGAGCCAGAGAGAGTCTGTCGGCCACCGCCGGTAACGGCCATAGAGACCGGGCGGGGGTTGTAGGCCATGCTGTACCTGTCCATCTCTCTGGGCTCGGCGCCGGCACTCCTCCGCTTGGGCTTCTTGGCCGACACGAGGTTTATGAGGCCGTTGGCAAGCGACGGCGTAGGCGCAGCGCCATTGGCGAGCTCTCCGTTGCCGACTGGGGCGGACCTCCTGGCGATCTCGAGAGCGTCCTGGAGCTCGGCGAGTTGTTGCCTGAGGTTGTTCTTCTCAGCCTCGGAACGGTTGATGTCCTCCCTCGCCGCCTCAAGCTCCGTCGTGGTAGCTCGGAGCGAGTCCTTAAGTTCTGCCTCGGCCTGTTGCATCCTCTTGACGTTGGCGACCGACTCGTCAAAGTTGGTCTGAAGCTTCTTGTATTCATCCTCCAGTTGCTCCAGCTTGGCGCCAGCAATGCCGGCCTGGTTGGCCTCGGTCTGCAGCTCCTTTGTCCTGAGCTCGAGTGCGTTGTGCCTGCTCTTCCACGACTTGATCTGGTTCTCGTAGTTCTCGACCTGGTTCTTGAGGTCCTTGTTCTGGGTCTTCATGGTACCCAGCGACTGCGTCAACTCGACGACCTTGTTCTCGAGCTTGTACGAGATCTGCTTCAGGTCGCGAGCCTCTTCCCTGACCTTCTTGTAGCCACGGCGGGCAGTCTTTCCACGCCACAAGCTCTGAATGAGGACAATCTTCTTACGGTACTGGCGCCACGACCTGAGTTGCCTCCTTGAGCGCCATACCCTCTGGATGAGGAGGGCAGCATTGCCTACACGAGTCTCCATAATCTCCTTCCTGCGCAGGTAGCCCTTGATGGCAGCCTGGGCGAGGGTAAGATCGTTCTTGATGCGCAAGAACGCCTTCCTTTGCTTGTGTCCACGCCACACTCGTTGGATGGTAGTAGCGGCCTTGGTAACGCGCAGATCCTGAGCCTCCTTGCGAGCCTTGTGACCCCGGACAGTAGCTTGCAGGCGGATGATGGACTCGCGGATGGCAAGGAACCTGCGGCGGTAGTATCTGGCACGCAGATTCTTCTGAATCATGATCGCGCAGTCGTTGAGTTTGCTTGTCCTGAGGTTCTCCAGGAAGGCAAGCATGCCGGCGCGGAAGAAGATCTTGGTAAGACCAAGCTGGTACTTGTCCGTCCCCTTGCCAGAGTTCTCGCCGAGTGCCTTGGTCAAGATGGCGTTTGCCATAGGTCTGATTTCCGCCGTCCATTGGTTTGAAGGGACCAACATGTAGTACCGGAGGGCGAACTCCTCGTAGGTCCATCTTGTAGGATAACCAGCACAACTAATGCGGACCGTCTCAAGAACACCACAGGCCCTAAGCTGGCTGAGAACCATGGGGCCCTCGAACTTCCAAGCCTCCTTCGCCTCGTTGGGCTTGATACACCTGATGTAGTGCACATCGGTGTTGTTGATTGTGTTCATGAGCTCAATCAGCGAAGACCTGAAGATACCTCCGAGTGTCGGCTTGCGATTAACAGCGACACCAATCTTGCGGCCGGCTGTGGGCTTAGCTACGGCAGTCGAGGTGGAAGCGAGATCCTTTTCACGCAAAGATGCAGCTGCGTCGAGAACCTGGCCGAGGAACTTGTTGCTCGAAGCCCTCAGAACTGCCATGTGTTCGTCTGGCACTGTATCACGGTTCTTCTCGATGAAGCCCTCAGACTCGTAAGTGACATCGACAGCGTAGTGGCAGACTGTGAAAGCAGACTTGCCAAATCTGGGCTTCTTGTAGAACTGGTGCTTGTCGCCGGAGTAGTGGTGGTGCAGCTTTGTCACGAACTGCTCATCGGAACCCATGGGCAGTCTTGACTCCTCGTCTAGAAGTGAAAGAATACCCAGCTTGCCCTCAATGAGGTCGATACATGGCTGGTTGTCCGCAAAATCGATAAAAGTCCAGTCGATCTGCTCCTTGAGATACTCTTCCTGTTCCAACTTGAAAACATGCTGGTTGAACTCTTGCTGCAACTTCTCGTTCGCGTAGTTGATGCAGAACTGCTCAAATGAGTTCTTGGCGAAATGCTCGAAACCGTAGATATCCAACACGCCAATGAAGCACTTGACCCGCTGTATAACCGAGTCTGTGGCCAAGCTCCTGTTGATGATGTCCACCAGCCAGTCGAACAGGCTAGAGTAGATGAACTTGGCGACGGAGTCTCGGACGACGACAGCCTGGGCCTGGGACAAGTTGGACGTGATCTTCTCACCCCTGGTGACAAGCTGCTTCTTGACGATCCACTTGGCGAACTCGGTGGCATCGATGCCCAGGATGGCACAAGCCTTCTCCAGCGAGGGTTCTGTTGGCGCGAGCACACTGTCGGACCGTGAGGCAGTGATCTTGACGTTACCCAGGTGCAACAAACCAGCAAGCAGTTTGAAAATCTCGTCCTGTTGAGAGTCGTTTACACCAATAGTCTTCAAGGAGGCCTTTGTCGCCATGAACTCAGCCTTGTCGTCTACTCCGTCTATTGTCGGCGTGTTGCCCTGGTTGAGGTACTCGAACTCCTCGATGGGAAGGATTCCGAGTTCCTGCCTCTGCTGGTCACTAACACCGGCCACGAGCTGGTAGAAGATGTGGTAATTGCGCTCCTTGAGAGGCTGAAACACAAGCCTCGATCGCTCCAAGAGGTATGTCCTTATCTTTGCGCCGATGATGTTTGTGTTTTCGTCAAACATAATCTCGATATACTTGCCGAAACGAGACGAGTTGTCGTTCCTGGTCGTCTTGGCGTTACCGAACGCCTCCATGATCGGGTTTGTTGCCAGGATCTGCTCCTCGGTCTCGCTCATGGCCTCGGCGCCCTTCTTGGACTTGCCGCCAGGGTTGTTTGGTGATTCTCTTGTCGCAAAGTACCGCATGATGTACTTAGCACTGACGGTCTTTCCGGCACCGGATTCTCCCGAAACGACAACGGTCTGGTTCTTGTTATCTCGCAACATATCCATGAACGCTTCTTCGGCAATAGCGAACAGATGGGGAGCTTGGGTTGCCCTCTGCTTGCCTGCATAGACCTGAACCATGCCCGGAACGTAGAGGGAGTCGACGCGCGCGAAGGGGTTCGTGGCTATCAGGACTATTCCTGAGTATGTGTAGATCTCTTTCTGTGCATATCGAAGCTTGATAGCTTGCAGAACTGTACAACAGACACGGCCTCTGTTAGTCCTGAGATCCTACAGTGCTGCAAAACGCTTCGAGTCTCCATCTCTGACTTGTCAAGAGGCTTGCATACCGGCTGGTTCGTTTAGATGGGAAAGATTCGTCAAGTCATCACTGGCTTCGAGCATCGTAGGATTCATCAATGGTGGTAATGAAGGGTCACTGCCGCTCTGGAGTGCCTCCAGGGTGACCTGGACTTCTTTGGTCTATACATGATGGTCCGAGGTAGAAAAGTCAGCGAAATGCCTGTTGGAGCTAGACGTGGGCGTGATCTGTTGTTGACAGCTTCACAAGAAAAAAAAAAAAAAAAAAAAAAACAAGACGTGCGTACCTCGCCATTCTCGAGCTTGAAGGTGAGGATCACTTTGGAACCGTCAACCTTCTTGTTGATCACCTCGGAAGCAACCCAGCCTTCGTTTGTATCGGGTTGCCAGGCTCTCGTCCCGACATCGTACGTCTCCGCCATCTTGATCTGCCCCGTTGGGAGGCCGTGTCAGTCGCGGTATGCGCTGGCACTGGCTTCTGTTTTGATCAGAACAGCTTCGGTTTTATGCCCTGCAATGTTAGGGTCGACAATTTTGCTTCGACGACGTGCAGCAGGCACTGGAGCGCGAATGCAGATTGTATCGACTGTTGGGGATTTGTCGCGTAAAGGAGAGGAGTGGCTAGAGACTAGGGCCAAAGCACTAACGAGCGGTGGACGGCCTCGGCGAAATGCATTCAGACGTCAAATTAGGGGAAAACTGGGGGATCAACCGGCTAGGTGAAAATAAAATAGATGTACGAGAAGAAGAGGCAGCAGAACAGCAACAACACTAAATGGCAAGCCTCAAATCTCAAAGAGTTTTTTTTTTTTTTTTTTTCTCTTTCAGGTCCTTATGCCTTTGTAGCTGTTTTTGCAAACTTGCTTGCGGAGACTGAAATTCTCCCAGAAGCCAGCAATGCACAGTGACGCTGGATGGCGGGCTGCAGATGTGATGGGCGAGGCAGTGTTGGAGCCACAAGCAACATCTGACGGACCGGTAGGTGGTCTCAAGTCAGTTTATTCTTCAACTTGGGGCTCCGTAAAAAAAAAAGGGGGTTAGCATTATGGCGGAGTGGGTAGGGAAAATGTCGAGGGGCCCCCTAGCTCTTCGGGGAGCAGCCGGCCAAGCAAAGCAATTGGAGGAGTCTGACCAGGCAAATGGAGATCGGTAGCATCACGTCAAAACGGTTGACCAACCTGATAGCGTTGTGGTGGGGGACACCGCAGAGACACTACCAAGCTGTCAGGGCTGGAGGTTACACCACCTGTACTTCAGTTTGCTTTAGCGATTCAATTGGGGGACCCAGGCAAGTAAGTACAAGTAGTGCAAGTGCCAGTGGCAGCCATCACATCTAAAAGGTACAGTGAGGTACCTAGCGCACGAACCTCTGGCCGTGCATGTAAGTGGATACGTGCGGTGTAGCTCTTCACTGCCTTCAGTCGCTCTACTCTTCGTTCAACACAACTAGGCTAGGCTAGACCAAACGAATGAAATTCGACCGCTCTGCAGTGCCGCAACCTGGCTTTTTTCTATGTCATGAAAAAGCCGCGACCCTGACTCTTGAGACAATTCCAAATGAAAACAATCCAAAAAAATTCCATGTGCAGAAGACATACATGCACATACTACATACCCGTACAGGTTATCGGTTTCTTATTTTTTTTTTTTTTTTTTTTTTTTTTTTTTTTTTTTTTTTTTTGCAATGAGATGAATATGTATGTGCTGGTGTTCCTCGTTTATTTCGCTCTGCCATCCCAAATAACGAGAAAGAAAAACCCCAATATACGCAGATCACCCTCAGGGATGCGGTTCTCTCCACTCCCTCGTGGCAAGGGGTATTAGACTACGCAGTAGAGGCTGCGCGGAAGTCTTCTCGTGCGTTCCAGGGTAGCGTAGGACCAAGCAAGTCGGCCCCGGCCCCTCTTGGCAAATCAATTTGGTTTGGATCCTCTTTTTTTGTTGTTGGAGAAAATCGGAGTCAGGAAATCGTTGGACGAGAAATATGATAATTATGTGTTCTGCTGTTCATGTTTGTTCGCCTTTCTTTTTTTGGTTGAATCTTTAGGTACCTTCCTAAATCAAGGTACTTGGGTACGCAAGTGGTACTATTTCCTTACACTGTAGGACATAAATCGTGCGTATCTTAGGCCAAGTTGCAGGTACATACCTAAGGTGCCTGATGCAACGCAGATTACAGAGTAGATCCGAAGTCCTTTTTTTTTTTTTTTTTTTTTTTTGAAAACAAAGGACCCCTTCCGCAGCTTCGTCGAGATCGAGTTCTTTTCCCACTCGCACTCGAAAATGGGCCCAGGTAGATGGGGACATTCGTCTCAAGATTCAATACCGTATGGAGCATCCCATTTACCACCCTGGTAGGTACACTTTTTTTTCATCTTGCTCATCCCGCCACTCAGCATTAGTTTTCTGGCAACGACTGGGATGAATATGAATCGCATTCCATCCTGCAGAAACGCACAGGAAATAAAGGGATGCCGTTTTTTTCTCAAGTTGATTAAAAGCACACTTGGCCCAACATCTATACGGATTTCGGCTGTGGGTTTGATCTGTATACATAGTAGAGAGAAACAAAAACCAGTCAAGCTGCCCCTCGTGTTGGGAAGACGTTGTGAACAAGAAAAATGAAAATGGTGTGTTACATCATCTTGTTTCGAAGCCCGGTGGGTCATTTCTAAGTACCTGAACGCGCCACACATGCTCCGTTCCGCCGCTTTAGAACTTGTCTCGGCGGCAAAAGTGCTGAGAATGTCTCCTAAGAGGAAACCACATTCACCTGCGTCCTCTCGGGATCAAAACCTCGAGCGCCAGTCCCTGGAAATTTCCCATCAAAGCTCAAAGTTAGGGATACTCATAGAAACTGACTGGGGGCCCTAGATATTATACCTCCCTTGCTCCACCTCGTGACCCCTAGGCTTGGTCATTTCAAGGCTATACTACCTTTCACCAGGCTATATTAAGTGGTTGAATAGATGATCAGTGAAAAATAGCATGAAGGCTGTGATATGTTGTTATTTCGAGTGCCAAATGAATCAATTTCATCTATATCCTTCATGCCCAACCGTGTTGAACCCGGCTTTCTTACCTTCTTTTTTTTTTGTCTTGTTTTGGTTTGTTTTTATGCTTTTTATAAAACGCCCTGTCGTCAGCCTTCGTCCCAGCGATGGCTGCTTTATCTTTTTTTTTTTTTTTTTTTCTTTGCGTTGATTACCCTGCCGAGAAACAGTCGATCTTGCCCCTGCCCATGTTGAATATCCCCGATTTCCAAGTGACATAACAAAAAGATAGGTCGGAACGAAAATCTTCCCGCTTGCGCTTGATCTCCTGCAGATCACAGGTTAACCGATCGGCTGTTGATGAGATGACGGTTTTGGTCCCAATAACTTCAACTCAAAACAAAACACGGGTAATTATACGCGCTGCGGGTGTGGAACGTTCACGGGTCAGCTCACTACTCGTATTTGTGCGGAAAATATCAGACTTTGGACGAGATACTTACAGCTCAGCGACTCCAGGGCATCGTGGATTTGCTTGATGTCTCCCTCCTTGACTTCGCTGATATCCGCCATCAGGTAGGCGACATCGCCCCTGCTGTCGGAAATCTGCTTGTCGACGTTGTGTTCGCCGAGGATTTCGTTCACCTTGCGCAACACACCAGGCACGTTGCGATGGATGTAGATGATGCGGGCGTGGTTGGGCTCCTCGAGCGTCAGCGAACGGAGGTTGCACTCGGGCAGATTGACGCTGCCGAGCGTCACTCCCTGGTTGATATACCGCACCAGCGCGTCGGCAACCTCGACACCAATCGCCCGCTGGGCTTCCTCGGTGCTGCCACCGATATGTGGGGTCAGGATGATGTTGTTCAAGGTGCGAAGGTCCTCACCCCAGGTGTTGAGTTGGTTGTTGAAGTAGTCTCCGTTGGCCGCCGGCTCGTTCGGGTACACGTCAAGCGCCGCACCCGCGATCTTGCCGGCGCGCATGGCATTTATCAGTGCAGGAATGTCCACCACCGTTCCTCGAGAGGCGTTGATCAGATATGCGCCGGTCTTCATCTGGTCCAGCTGAACGTTTGAGATCATGTTCTCGGTCTCGGGAGTGGCTGGAACGTGCAGCGTGACAAAGTCGGACTCGCGCAGCAGGTCCTCCAGCTTGGCCACCTGGACTGCCTTGCCCAGCGCCATGAGCGTCATGACGTCGTAGTATATGACCGACATGCCCATGGCCTCGGCGAGGACGGAAAGCTGTGATCCAATGTGACCGTAGCCGACGATCCCGAGCGTCTTGCCGCGGATCTCCCAGCATTTGGCGCTGACCTTGTTCCAAGTCCCACGGTGCATCTCATTGGACCGATCACCCAGCTGCCTGGCTAGGGTGATGATTTCGGCTATGACCAGCTCTGCCACACTGCGTGAGTTGGCGAAGGGAGAGTTGAAGACAGCAATTCCATGGCGCGCCGCGTACTCGAGGTCTACCTGGTTGGTGCCAATGCAGAAGCAGCCTACGACGAGCAAATTCTTGGCCTCGCGGAGCACCTTTTCTGAGAGCTTGGTCTTTGACCTGATACCAATGACGTGCACACTGCGGATCTTCTCGATCAACTGGTCTTCTGGTAATGAAGTCTTGTGCGCCTCGACCTGGTAGCCCTGTTCCCTCAAGATGTCCTGTCCGCTCTGGTTCACATTCTCGAGCAGCAGAATCTTGATGTCCGTAGTGTTGAAGGGCTTCAGCTGTTTTGCTGTCCCCCTTGGTGTCCGTCCATGAGCCAGAGCACCAAAGCTGACGCTGGTACTGCTCGGTGGTGGCGAGAAAGTTGCCGAGGGTGACGTTGAGACGGACACGGCGTATTCTTGAACCCTGTTGGGATTTAAGATATTCTGAGGTGTCGCCATTGTATGAATTTGACTGTGACTATGTTTGCTCAAGTAGCCCAACAGTAAATACTCAAAGCTCAAAAAAAATATGTACTGGTCTAGGCAATCACTCTGCGAAATGATTCATCGAGTTGACGGAATGAAGTATGTATAAGTGAGAAAGCTTAGCGTCACTTTCTGGGTACGAGTGGGGTTGCCTAAGCTCAGTCGCGGGGTTTGACTCATAAGAGTAAACCTCAGGGTGTATTGTATGCAAAGGTAAAACGTAAGAGGAAAAAAAAAATCAAGAAAAAAAAATCTTGATGGCCGGGTTCGGAGGGTCTTGTACCTGAATCAAAACCAGACCAAGACGGCAAAACATTTGAGTGATGCCGCTGATGACGAGCACGCAATGTTTGAAAAAAAGCCCGATACCCGAGTTAGTAATCTACCTGTAACTACTGTACAGTTGACTAACATCCAGCGGCGATGGCAAAATGGTAGCCGTTCAGCTCATCTTTAGACTTCGGCGCAAACCTCTTGATCTTTTTATCAGTTTTCCTTTGCAAGTATTGTTGTTACTCCATTTACTAACAAAATCAATCACGCTAAACAGCCCAAGTTATGCGACCAATTATCATGGGTCATTTTGTACAAAAGGTAATTAAATGATATTGCTCTTGACTTTTAACAATCCCGTGAAATATGCGAATTCAGCTATCTGTTTAATGGGTACAAATCTTCATGCACCTGTTGGAATTGCTGACCCCTATACTGAGGACCTTCACCTTCGAGATATGCCGTAGCAAAATCCCAAGTTTCTGAAGATATAATGAGTAGGCCCGGCAAATCAACGCGACAAAAAAAAAAAAAAAAAAATCGTACAGGGCCACTTGATCGAGCGAGCTCCCAGATTGTGTAATCAATATGTGCAAGACCGACCCCTTCCCTGACCCATGACCGATTAGAAACCCCGTTCTTGTCCTTTTCCGATGTATTGGAATGACTGCTCTATAGGAAATTTCATGCTACGACAAGAACCAAATAAACTAGAGGCTCCCCAGCGGCTTTGCATCGCAAATTATGAATCACGCCATGCAGCAACCGTTTTCGTGGCTTGCCGCTCGTAACTTGTCGTCCGTGAAAACCACGAACGAAGCAGTTATTATGGGGCGACAGCGCGGCCACTCTAGCTCTGCTTGCACTCGGCGGCCTCCTGCTTCGGCTTGGAAGCATCATCCTGTGTATTGGTCAGCATTGCGTTCATCCATATTCCAAAAACTCCCTAGCCAACACTCTACGAGAACTTACATCGTCGTCATCAGACTCCTCGTCGTCATCGTGATCCTCGCTAAGGTCATCATCATCGTCCTCATCTTCAAAGTCGTCCTCCATGTCGTCCTCGTCCATCTCCTCGAAGGCAAGAGCCTCACCAGTAAACCAGTCAATCGCCCTGGGGATCAGCTTCTCCTTGATGTCCTCACCAAGCTGGTAGTCCAGCTCGAGACGGTCCTCGATGTCTGAGGCTGCGTCGTCATCCTCCTCGGTAGGTGCCTTCGGTGGCGAGAAGAAGTTGAAGAAAGACTCGGTAGGCACGGTCTTCTTAACGATCCGTGTTTGCTTGGTGTCTGCAAGGCGGGTTAGTACAAAGCACCTAGAGCCCGGAATAATGCCCGAGAACGCAGTCACTCACTCTTGTTTCGCTGCTTCTTCTGCTCGACGCGCACAGTCAAATCCTTGTCGTCACCCTTCCACTCAATCTTGTCACCCTCGGCGTGGTCGTAGATAAAATCACCACCGTAGCCGGACTCATTCTGGTAGTAGTAAGTCTTGGAGATGGTCTTATTGCTGAAAAACTCGTTCTCCGAAAACTCGAAGATCAGGCGGAAGCCGGGTTTGTCGAGGTACTCCATCCGGATATCAGTCAGATGCTTGAGAGCCTGCTCGTCGCGATCGGTGATCATCTCGGCCAGAGAAATCTGGTTCTTCATGGCGGACAGCCAGAACTCTGGGATACCCTTGACATCAGAAGCCTCGCTGGCAGCTGTCTCTTCCGTCTTGGTCTCCTTCTTCTTCTCGCCCTCCTCATCGACGTCGTCACTCTCCTCGCCGGCCTCGATCTCGGACTCGGTTGGCTCCGTTGAGCCGTTAACGATGGCAGAACGCTTCTGGTACAGCGGGGTAAACTTGGCGAAGTACTTCTTCTCCAGCTCAAGGACCTCCTCTTGAAATTCGGCCTCGAGCTTAGAGTGTTCCTTTTGGATACCCTTCAGGCCAGCCACCCGGCGCTTCACTTGGGGAGGCAATGACTCGATGTAGCCCGAGGAGCGACCGACCAATGTGCCAAGACGGCCTTGGATCATCTGAACGAGCTTGGGGTTTTGAGCAAAGATGGAAGCGGCGGTGAAATCCTCTTTTAATATTTACAAGTTAGTAAATGCATATATGTATATATATATGGACAAAGTCGCCGGGTTCGATGGAGGGCGGCCAAGTGACGGGAGCTGCACGCACCCTCCTTGATACTGTCAACACCAGGCTGTTGGGCATGCGAAGTGATGGGGGCATGCTGTGCCGGTGTGTTCTGGGGTGTACTATAGTCTGAAGTTAGTATACTGCTGTCGCGATCCATTTCCCTCACAGTCGCGAACAAGTTCACCACGGCGGCGAAGGGAGAACAAAAAAAAAAAAAAAACTTACGGCGCGATAGGGTCGGCACCCGCACGCTTGTTGGGAATGGGCTCGGCCATGGCTACGAGCTGACGCGGTCCTACTGCAGATGACCTCTTCTCTTGAGAATATGTTCCGCAGGAGAAAAATTAAATGAAGACAGCAAAGTTGCGTTTATCAGTGTAGAAAAGAGATGTGAATGAGTGTTGGTTCAGTGTGGTCTGGGGAAATCAAGGGAGGAAAAAAGCGACTGTGAGTGGGAATGGATGGCGGGGTTACGACGGGTTGATTTGGGAAATTTCAATTCGATGAAAAAGTGACGGTGCTAGTCTGTTTTCTGTTGAGAGACGCCTGACAAACACTGCACAGTGCAATTGATTGGTCCACCAGCGGCAAGACCTGAACCCCTAAGTACTTTTTTCGCCTCCTCCATGTTCTTCTATCGGGCCCAGAAGCAATTTGTTTTTTCTTGGGTTCTTGCGGAGCGGAGTGGTGCGCCTTACTCCGTACCCTACTCGGTACAGAGATTTCCCCATGCCCTGCCTTTATTAGCTGCCATCGTCTTCGTGGCGCATACCGCTCTTTCGCAACTTGTCTCTGCCTCTCCCTTGCAATGTTGTGAGGATTCCAAGTCCCTAGGTCTTGCTTCTATTTTTCATCCCTCTCTTTTTTCTTTTGGCTACATGATGAAGTGGGCCCTGGTTGCTGATGCAACGCTCACCCAGTGGTCCTCGTATGTAAGTCGTCGAGCGGTGTGGCCAGTGGACTGGACTGCATGTACCAGTAGGGTAGGCAGTCTGAGTTGGGGTCAGATTTTACATGAGTACCGAGCACAGTGCGGTTGAAATTGAGTATGCACGGACGGAGAGATCCCCGTCGCCCATCGACCTGCCATGCATCCGCCGTCCACACACTTTACGCAGCTTTAAGGATACGCGTGGACGTGGGCCGAGACTGACATACGAAGGCGGCAAACGCGACATGCCCCCGATCTACCTGTATCTCATCCAGGCTTGCGAGGTAAAAATTCCTTCGAGTAGGCCATGCATGACTCGAAGTGGTTGACGGATGCATGGATGGCAACGGTGAAGAGCTAGCTACTCCCTAGGCACTTACATATTGTTGGCAGCGTCAGGCTACCTTGTACTGGATCGTCTCTGCAATCGTCAAAAAAAATTTTACTCTTTACTTTTTTTATTTCCGCCCCCGACTAGCTCCTAGTCAGTCTGCGTGGCTTTGATATCGAAACTACGGCTACAAACCCGCCCAAAGTATGGAGTAGCTCCACGCAAGTTCGGCACCTGAGATAGGTCGATATGGAAGATATCTTAGGTAGCTTAGCCCACCCAATCTGTAGGCTGTCAAGATCCGCCAGGTATGGTATGCGACCAACCAATCTTTTGCTTTAAGCCAATCACAGTATCAGGGTCCATGAGTTCACGGTGATTATGAGGTGAAAGAAAGCCAAAGGGTAAGAATAGAGACGCAAGCAGACGGAGGAAGCCAAGCTAGACTCGAGCTTTTTTTGACTTCCGTTGCTGATGTGTCCGAGATGAAAATGGAGGGACAAAAAAAAAAAAAAAAAGACCCCAAGGCCCCATCCTTCCTTTCAGCATTCCGCACCATCCCAATCGGGCAGATGTGTGCGACTTATACATGGGCCAATGCAACATTACCAACAACAATTCAGCACCGCCGTCTGATACTACATGCGTTTTTGCTCCGTGTTTTTAAACAGAAAATACACATCATTGAGGAGGGGGAAAAAAGCATTTTCGCGAGAACGTACGGCATAATTTCCAAGCTTTGAGCTTTACTTAAAAAGTACCTGCCTGGCTACCTTAGTTGTCTTTACTTTATTTTGTCACAGCCTCAACATGTTTAGTGTGTAGGCAAAGGAAAATTTTAATGGAATTATCGGTTATCGGTTATCGATGCCGGCCCGTTATGGGCAAATTAACCTACCCAATCAGTGGGGGTCAGGTATTACCTACCAAGGGGTATAACGCGCATCAGATAGTCTAGACTCTAGAATCCGAGGGGCTCTGTGCAACTAGACGTCATACCGAGAACGTGTCAACCCT
The DNA here is from genome assembly GCF_004337985.1 of Pyricularia pennisetigena. Lineage (NCBI taxonomy): Eukaryota > Fungi > Ascomycota > Sordariomycetes > Magnaporthales > Pyriculariaceae > Pyricularia > Pyricularia pennisetigena. Next base: position 2,836,181 of record NC_043740.1, read on the forward strand.
GCCGAGTTTGCGCCGCTTCGGCCAGCCCCAGTGTCGCATGGGTCTCTTCAACCACCATCCATTGACAAGATTCCACAACCAAGCACAACCATTGAGTCGCGACAACCCCAGACCCGCAACTGTTGCAAAGTCGAGGCCTTCAATCCACCAACCTTGATGTGCAGTCGCGATTGATTTGCGGATTCTGTTCGTGATCTGGGAGGGCTGCTGCTCGATAACGAGGCGTGGTGCGCCGTCGCCGTCGCATGGAGTACGACCAGGAGTCGCTGCCCGGCGAGGGCGCATCGCGGCACGATGGCGGCGGTCGGGGGCTGTATCGCCTCGAATCCAATCCTAGCAGTACTAGCATTTTTGAGGATGTGGAAATGGCCCAAGATGAGGTACAGTAGCCAAATCCAAAGCTCATCTGACGAAGCACTTTGTTGCTCACATTTAACCATGTCCTTTAGCTGTACTCTGGGCCGATGGCTGAGAGCCTACCAACGAGCCTGTCTGCATTTGCACACCGCAGACCGAGAGCAGATTCGACCACTAGTTTCGCGTTCTACCAAGAGGACGAAGACGAGGAAGATTCTTCTGCGGCTGGTAGGCCTTTGCTGGGGGACGGGTCCACAGACATAGATGACTTGGATGAAATTCCGTTCCACCCCGAGATCGAGGACGAGGAAGACTCGACCGACCTCGAGCGGCAGGCTCCCGACAATGACTACGTGCTGCATCGCCGGAACTCGACGCATTCACGACATTCAGTTCACTCGAGACTCCTACGACGTGACAGTGCTGCCACGGAGGGTAGCTCCTATGGCAACGGGAGGGTCAGCCAGAAGATCTACATGGTTAGCGAGGACCTGACTATAGTCATCGCAGGGTTCAAAACAAGTCTGGCAGGCCTGGCCGCCTACACCATAATTTGTCTTGGCACTCTTGGTATCGGCTGGCTGCTTTTCCGTTGGCTCCCCAGGTGGCACGTCAAGCTGCTGGGACAGCCATGCCCCCTACATGAGTGTGAATGGGTCGTAATCGAAAATCAATGGGGTGAAATGACTATTCTGGATGTACAGAGCAGGCCGTACGGACGCTCTTTGTCCACCGTGTTTGGTCAACCCGGAAAGCTGTCTGCATACGCTCTCGAGGAAGACTCGGACCCGATCTTGACAGAACTCCGCGTGGTTGACTACCGCTACGTCCGTTTCTATTTCCAGCCATTGAGAGACAAGTTCATGCTGTGCAACGGCTGGAAAGATCCTAACTGGACAGACGTTCACTCGATCCGCACCGGAATCGACAGCGAGGAAAAAAGTCACCGTGACCTGGTGTTTGGCACAAACCTTATCGACATCGAACAAAAGTCGGTATTTCGCCTGCTCGTGGATGAGGTCTTCCATCCTTTCTATGTTTTCCAGATCGCAAGTTTGATCCTCTGGTCCATGGACGAGTATTACTATTACGCTACAGCCATCTTCCTCATGTCCTTTGGCAGTATCACTGCCACTCTCATAGAGACGAGAGCTACCATGCGCCGCCTACGAGAAATTTCGAGGTTTGAGTGTGACGTTCGCGTGCTGCGAAACGGTTTCTGGCGCTACGTTGCCTCGGGTGACCTCGTTCCTGGTGATATTTACGAAGTCAGCGATCCCAACCTGACTCAGTTTCCAGCCGACAGCCTGCTGCTTGGTGGTGACTGTATCGTCAACGAGAGCATGTTGACTGGCGAGTCTGTCCCTGTTTCGAAGATTCCAGCCACCGATGAATCGCTTCACGATCTCAATCTAGCAGCAGCAACGTTATCACCAGAATTGGCACGGCATTTTCTGTTCTGCGGTACCAAGATCATCCGCGCTCGAAGACCTGCCGAGGGTGGCGAGGGCGAGGCTGTCGCACTCGCAATGGTGGTTCGTACCGGCTTCAACACGACCAAGGGGTCACTAGTGAGATCCATGCTGTTTCCCAAGCCTTCAGGCTTCAAGTTTTACCGGGATTCATTCCGTTACATCTCTGTTATGGCTGGCGTTGCCATGGTGGGCTTTATTGCCTCCTTCATAAACTTTGTTCATCTCGATTTAGCATGGCATCTGATCATCGTGAGGGCCCTGGACCTCATCACTATCGTCGTGCCACCAGCCCTCCCCGCAACCCTCCAGATCGGCACCAATTTTGCGCTCAGTCGCCTCAAAAAGAAGCAGATATACTGTATCAGTCCGCAAAGGGTAAATGTGGGCGGAAAGATAGACATAATGTGCTTTGACAAGACTGGCACACTCACTGAAGAAGGACTCGACGTTCTAGGAGTCAGAGTAGTCTCAAAAGCCACCAAAAGCTTCAGCGATACACTTACAAACCCCGAGATACTTACCGAGCCTCAAGGGGATTCTGGAGACAACGAAAGCAACCGGAAAGCCGCCCTGTTCACGATGGCTACGTGCCATTCGCTCCGATCAGTGGACGGAGAACTCGTCGGCGACCCTCTGGATCTCAAGATGTTTGAATTCACTCGATGGTCTTTCGAGGAGAGTGAGCAGGGTTTTGGCGGAGAGTCTGCGGAGGAGGAGCAGGGCAATCTCTCTCCGTCCATTGCCAGACCCCCCGCGGACTTGAAGGACTTGCTAGACTGGCACGATAACAGCGGGCGACCTGTTGCCTTTGAGCTCGGTGTGCTGAAGTCGTTCGAGTTTGTATCTCAATTGCGCAGGGCCAGTGTCATTGTGAGGACATATGGACAACAAAGCGGAGATATTTATGTCAAAGGCGCACCGGAATGCATGAAGGACATTTGCAAGCCAGAAACCTTCCCCGTCGATTACGATGAGCTGCTGTCTTACTACACGCACAAGGGCTACCGCGTAATTGGGTGCGCAACCAAGCACATCAACAAGCTCAGCTGGGTCAAGGCACAGAAGATGAAGAGGGAGCAAGCCGAGTCCGACCTTGACTTTGTCGGATTTATCATTTTTGAGAACAAGCTCAAGCCAACCACCGCCGCCGTTTTGGAGGAGCTGGTCAAGTCCAACATCGGCGCAGTTATGGTGACAGGCGACAATATCCTGACTGCGATCAGTGTAGCCAGAGAGAGTAACCTCATCGACAAGACGGCTCACTGCTTCATCCCAAGGTTCATACACGGCAACTCGACGGACCCCAACTCGCAGCTTCAGTGGGAGAGTATAGACAACAACATGCTACAGCTGGATGAAAAGACGCTACTGCCACTCCCTCCTCCACCTCAGAGTGACGCATCGCTTCCATACGACATTTCAAACATCCGGAACTACTCGATAGCAGTCAGTGGTGATGTCTTTCGGTGGGTCGTTGACTACGCGCGACCCGAGGTCCTGCACCGTATGCTTGTTTGTGGCAAGGTGTTTGCGCGAATGTCTCCGGATGAGAAACACGAGCTTGTGGAAAAGCTTCAAAGCATCGATTACTGCGCTGGGTTTTGCGGTGATGGTGCAAACGACTGCGGAGCCCTCAAGGCGGCGGATGTTGGCATTTCGCTATCTGAAGCCGAGGCCTCGGTCGCTGCGCCCTTCACATCTCGAGTGTTTGACATTAGATGTGTTCCTGAGGTCATTCGTGAGGGCCGCGCTGCGTTGGTGACGAGCTTTAGTTGTTTCAAGTACATGAGTTTGTACTCTGCAATTCAGTTCACGTCAGTCAGCTTCTTGTACGCGTCGGCATCGAATCTTGGAGACTTTCAGGTAAGCAAGAATGAACGGTCTTTTTCTATGGGCGCCTAGGGATGCTAACATGATTTAGTTTTTATTCATTGACCTCGCTCTTATCTTACCGATTGCTATTTTCAGTACGTCTTGGCTCCAGCAAAGAGCGGCTGTCATCCCTTTGTTTATCCATACTGACATGCAATTTGCAGTGAGCTGGGCCGGTCCTTATCCTCAGCTATGCAGAAAACGGCCAACGGCAGATCTTGTCTCACGCAAAGTCTTGACACCGCTCCTAGGTCAAATGTGCATTTGCATCGCTATCCAGGCGGCCGTCTTTATTGCAGTCCGCAAACAGCCTTGGTATGTATTCGGGGTGCCATGTGCGCAATTTGCGCATGTTATCCGTTTGCGAAGATGCAGCTTTATTGACATTGCTTCCGCACAAGGTTTATTCCTCCCAAAATCGAGCACGAGGAATCGAATATCGAGAACTCGGAGAACACATCACTCTTCCTCATCTCGTGCTTTGAGTACATACTTGCTGGCGTGGTCATTAACGCAGGGCGTCCTTTCAGGCAAGGCATGCTGAAGAATTGTAGGTCATTAATTCCAAGGATGAGAGAAAAAAAAAAAAAAAAGGCAGCAGGCTGATTTTGAAATATTCTTATAGGGCCGTTTGTCGCCACGATCGGCATTACTTTGCTTGCAACATTATACATGGTCCTTGGGCCCGCTCAACGGCTAACGGACTTGATGGAGCTGACATGGATGGCTATGGATTTCAAGTTGTATATTATTGCCATGGGCTTTGTGTATCTGGCCATTGCATACGCTGCGGAGCATTACGTCTTCCAACGCATCGCGAGGGTGATTGGCCACTTGAACCAGGCTGTCACTGGACAGGCAAAGAAGAGGAAGGAGTACAAGATGATACAGGAGAGGATGAGAGCATAAGGAGGAGTTTGAGGCTGGAGAGACGAGAAAATACAAGGAAATGGAAGCTTACACGTGTAGTGATGGCAAGGGGTAGACAAAACGCGCTCATGCGACGCGTCAAATAAAAGTTACAGTTAGCAAATCATATGCTTCGTCTGGGCGTTTTTGGGACGTTGCAATGAGACTGAGCAAATAATGGGTCAGCGGAGATGGCATCTAGGTACAAATACAACCTAAGCTTTCCATGCTAGATAATGCTGCAACACAAGCCGTATATCTGATATATTATATCCACCATTGTTATTAAATTTCATAACAAAACATGCGAAGTACGCTGGAATGTGCATGAAACTTAGATAAAGTTTACAAAAAGAGCAGTCAATGACGCAATGTTTACCTAAGGTAAGTAGGTAGGTACCCCTGTGGTTCGAGCGCAGCGCACAGCCATTCTGCACGCACCGGTCTTCTCGGAGCGGCATTCATATGAACGCCGATTACCTAACTAGGCAGGGGAGCGACACGGTCAGGAAAACAATGCAACACAGCTCATGCTACTTGACTGCGAACGAAGACGAACTAACTTCTGTAAACTGAACTGATATACTGCAAACTATCTGATCTTCTATTGAGCTGCCGCAATTCTACATAGGTATACAATGGGAAAGTGATTATTAGGCGTATGCTCGATTTGAAGTCATAATTTAATTCTACACCGAAAGTTGACCCAACAGCTTACAACATGAACTACGGTGAGCGAGGCGAGGCACCTTTGATTTTCTCGTGAAAATAACAATATGAAGAACCAACGCTGACTCTAATACACAAACAAAATGGCACACGCACGCAGACTGGATTCTAGATGGCGGCTACCTGCCGCACGCCGTGATCCGTGTCGGCATCCGGCGTCAGTTGGCCGCGCGCATCGCCATGTCGACCACCACGTCGCTCGAGGCCGACTACGAGCGCAAGATGCGCTACATTGAGCTGCTGCGGACGCGGCCCATCGCCGTGGAGACGGCGACGGCCAACTCGCAGCACTACGAGGTCGGCACCGGCGTGCTGGCCGCCTGCCTGGGCCCGCGCATGAAGTACTCGGCTTGCCTGTACCCCAAGGGAGGCGAGACCCTTGCGCAGGCAGAAGTCGCCATGCTAAGGACGTACCTCGAAAAGGCCCAGCTGGAGGATGGCATGGACATACTCGACCTCGGGTGTGGCTGGGGCTCCGGTGCGCTCTTCTTCGCCGAGATGCTGCCCGGCGCGAGGATCACGGCGTTTTCCAACTCGAGGACCCAGAAGGAGTATATCGACTCCAAGGCACAGGAGAAGGGTCTCACAAACTTAAAGGTCATCACGGGCAATATTGCCGATTATGAGTTTGAACACAACACTTTCGACAGGGTGGTGTCCATCGAAGTAGGTTTGGGAGTTCCCTACCCTCTAGAGCTTGAAGGGACGGCTAGGTTGACGATTTTACTAGATGTTTGAGCACATGAAGAACTATGAGTTGCTGATGGCCAAGGTCTCTCGAGCCCTCAGGCCCGGTGGAAAGCTATTTGTCCACATTTTTGCCCACAAAGACAGCCCCTATGACTTTGAAGAAGGCTGGATGTCCACGCACTTCTTTACTGGCGGTACCATGCCATCGGCAGACTTGCTTCTTTATTTCCAGCGCGAGATGAAGATCGAGAAACAGTGGTGGGTGAATGGCAAGCATTATTCGAAAACCTGCGAGGTAAGACCCCAAAAAGAAGAAAGAAAACTTTAGGATTGACCCTTAGTATCTAGAATCCTTGTGCTAAATGTTTCCCTCATAATAATTAGGATTGGCTGGCCAAGATGATCAAGAACAAGAAGGAGATATGGCCTCACCTTGTGGAAACTTACGGAGAGGCAGATGCTGCGACTTGGTATAACAGGTGGCAGATATTCTACATGGCATGCTCAGAGCTGTTCAACTATGAGAATGGAGATACTTGGGGAGTAGCGCACTACCTCTTTGAGAATGTAAAGCTTACAGAGGCTAAGAAGGCGGGGGATCCGGAGTAGTAGCGGCGCATCAAGGTTAAGCACTGCTGATTTAAACGCATGAAAAATGCAAAGGAAACTGAATTCGATTTGCCCTGCTAAGCGGACAAACTCTCTATACGTATGCGCAACGTTGTCTGTTCTGTGCCATATCTCGCCCTCCCTGGTAAACTCCAACTGCAACCTTGTCGCGGGACAATTGATGCTGTAATGCTGGTGTGCTTTTTCTCTATGCCTTTCCATTCAGTGGTCCCAAGGGTGCTTCCAACCCAGCAATACAGGGCCTGTCGAATCCAAGTCAGTACCAATAATACCGCGAAAAGGTTCGGCCGCATCGAGTTTGACTGCGAGAAAGTTGGGGAATCCAAGGGGTAATTACCGTCCTTCTTTGCCCTGTACATCAACTATTCGACAACATGCAAAGTTAGTCTAGATATCTATCATCCTCCAGTACCCAAAGCTTGCGGGGAAAAGCGACCAGTCAAGCCAACAGACGTGACGTACAAAAAACCACATGCTAGCACTCAGCGCTGTGCCGGCGAATCTGTAGATGAAAGGCGCGCGGTAGGGGCCACGGGCCTTGAAGATGCCCGGTCCGATCTGCTGCGCGTTGGGCGGGAGGCGACCGCCTGTCGGGCCGGCCATCGTTGCGACTTGTGCGTGGTTTCTGGTGGTAATTGAGTTCGTAGGGTCAATTGGTCGTTATCGAAGGTTTTTCGGCGGGAGTGCAATTGGCTATGGCGGACACCGCAACGGGGAAGGGAACAGTATCGGGTCGATTGGGAATTGAATGATTGACGTTCGTCGGCTTCGAGCGGGACGAAGCTAAGCTTCACTGCATTTTGCGCCTCAACAGTGAGGCGCTGAGATGTGGCTGCAAAAGTGCTGATATGGAAGAAACACTGTACTTACAGGCGTTGTGCAGCCTGCTCCACTAACAATTTGGTCTGTGCCAAGCAATAGTATACTGTACTACTTCCTCTCCACTTCCAACCCACCCTTACAAAGTCCCAATTGATCCAACTTAAAGCCCGGATGGTCGTCATCACAGGGATTTTGATCTTCACAGGTACGCGCATCAGCAAAAAAGTACAGCACTCACACGCTTCGACCAGCTACATCTGTCAGGCATGATTTTTCATTCGCGAAAAACATCCTTTGACCCTTTGAGCCAGGCTTGCACTGCCTAGGATAAGATACTCGCGACGATTCCGCCCGCGAACGGGTCAAGCTTTCTATCATCCCATCACCAAACAGCACTTGTATAGGTACCAGCGGGCATTCTCCTATTGAACTCGCGACCATCGCGCACAACCCATCGGCCCGCGCGACCATGACCACTCCCGGCGACACTCGGGAAGAGGCATCTGCTGTCCTCTCACCACGATCGTTCGCATTAAAACACATGCGGCCAAAGAGCTCCTTCCTGGGATGCGCCAAAATAGCGGAATATGAAGTCCTAGGAAAGCTGGGAGAGGGAACTTTTGGCGAGGTGCACAAGGCCAGATCGAAGAAGACTGGGGCAATCGTCGCGCTGAAGAAGATCATCATGCACAACGAGAAAGATGGCGTATGTTTTATCCATTATTGGCCGGCAGCAATGCGATCATCCGCTTCGGCCCTGGAAGAGAAAAAATCCACTGCTAACATGATGCCACCTGCAGTTCCCAATCACTGCCCTCCGAGAAATCAAGCTACTCAAGTTGCTATCGCACCCCAATGTGCTGAGGTTGGAGGACATGGCTGTTGAGCACCCTCAAAACAGATGTGAGTAGCTTCCTGTCCGTAGCTGCCTATCCGAGCGGCCTGGCAGGGCCATCGGCTGACGACTACACACTACTCTAGCCGACAAACGCAAACGACCGATCATGCACATGGTTTTCCCCTACATGGACCATGATCTCTCGGGCCTTCTGGACAACCCCTCTGTCAAGTTCACCGAGGCACACATCAAATGCTATCTTATACAACTATTGGAGGGTCTGAGATACCTTCACGAGAACAAAATTCTTCATCGCGACATGAAAGCAGCCAACTTATTGATTAACAACAAGGGCATCCTGCAGATTGCGGATTTCGGACTGGCGAGACATTACGACGGTCCAGTTCCGCAACCTGGGCGTGGTGGAGGCGAAGGCACGAGGAATTACACTAGCCTGGTGGTGACTCGCTGGTATAGGCCTCCAGAGCTGCTCCTACACCTAAAGGCCTACACGACAGCAATAGACATGTGGGGAGTTGGGTAAGTCTGCGCAGGTGCCATGAGTGACCATGTGCGGACCAAGGCTAACGTGCTCTGCTTCCAGATGTGTCTTTGGCGAGATGCTGACCGGAAAGCCCATCCTCTCTGGCGAAAGCGACGGGCACCAGCTCGAGCTTATTTGGGATCTTTGTGGCACTCCAACAGAGGACACGATGCCGGGCTGGAGGAAACTGCCAGGAGCTGAGGCGATGCAGCCCAAGTCACGCCCTGGTAACCTATCTCAACGATTCAGGGAGTAAGTTTAGATGGCCTACTGCGACGTACTGAATCCTTTACTGACGAACTTCTCTAGGCACGGCCAAATGGCTGTCTCGCTACTGAAGGAGCTGTTGAAGCTCGATTGGAAGTCAAGGATCAACGCAATAGATGCTTTGCAACATCCTTATTTCCGAACTGCCCCTATGCCGTCAAAGCCTGAGGATATTCCCACGTTTGAAGACAGTCACGAGCTCGACAGGAGAAGATATCATGATCGTCCTCCCAAGGCACTACCCCCTGCTCCCAAGGGAGGCGCAGTCGGGCGAGGGCCGATGGATGGGCCAGGCCCTAACCATGGATACCAAAGCGGTGATTACGGGGGCCGGAACGGTGCTAACGGTGGCCGCTACCCTCCGCCTCACCGAGGAGCACCCAATGGCGAGCCTGAACGCAGACAGCCGGCATGGTCCAAGGACAGGAATCTTGGTTTGCCACCTCGACCCCCACCACCTGCAGGCTCTCATAATGGCATGGACAACAGCTCTCGGGATGTGCCTCCTCCCCGGAGCAGAGGAAATGACCGCGCTGGTGGCGGCGGGCGAGCCGACGTTGACACATATATCCCCAGCTACAGCGGCGGTGGAAGGAGGGACGATAGGATGCCGCCGCGGGACGATAGAAGGCGCCGCGATGACCGGGACGACAGAAGATATGACCGAGATCGTGCATATGACGATCGAGGCCGCAGCAGCAGGACAAGAAGTCGGTCGCCTATACGAGATCGTGATAGAGATCGCGAGAGAGATCGCGACCGCGATCTTTACCGGAGATAGTGTCCACCAGGAAAGGCGCCAAGATTCCCAAGATAGCATCAGGATTGTCTCCAGCCAGAATTGCCTCAGCGGGAAAGAGGCTCTCATTATGGTTTCTATAAATCCATAACGAATTCGGCACATTGCTATGGTTCGGACTATGACTACGACACACCTTGCTTCGAAACCCGGAGCGAAATATGGGCTCATCAGAAAACCAAAACTAACGAACACTTTGGTTTGGATGGCAGTGTCGAACACAAAGGCGGTCTTCAGCTAGACCTAGAAGACCTTTTACCTCAATCCTTGATCGTTGAGCTTTTTCCAGAATTTCCAAGCTTAAGCTTTGACTGCGACCCGTGCTCTTCCGAATCCACACGCGATCACAAACAAACACACCATTTAACTGATGGACCGAAGGTTCGGCATGTTCCCAACATCAGTTTTCATTAGATCAACCAAGAGACCAATATGATATGGCTGAGCCTCTGTTTGGATTTTGCTCATTCTCATCATTCTGCAAGGCGAGGCAAGAGGCTGGTACCATCAGTACGCGGTATCGACAGAGCGACTTGTCTTTTTTTTTTTTCTTCATTCACAGCCCCCGGATGACCATGCCCTTACGAACTCTTGATTATCTTGCCGATTGATTGCAAGGAGTCGGCAATAACGCAGATATTATTGAACAAGACCCAGGGCGAGTGTACGCTGCACGCTGTATAATATAATTATCGTATAGCCAGCCCAATACTGGAGGCGGGTTTCCATTCCTACAGAATCTCCGTGTTTTTTCTTTCGTGTTTGTAACCCACTAAGTACATTAGTCACCTCCTGAGGTGTCGTCCTCCTCTTCTTCTAGAATAATCGACTGCAGTAATGGCATTCTTCGCGAGTGTTCGCTGTGCAGGCCTCGATTTGTGATACGGTCGATGATCTGCCAGTCGATATCTGACGAGAGACTGCCGCTGTAGTAATCGCTGGCCCGCTTGATGGTGGGCGTTTGCTGCGCTGTCGGACTAGTTGCCTCCGACATGGCCAGTTTCTGCTTCTCCTTCTTCTGTCGCTGGGCCTCGGTTTGTTTGAGGGAGGGAGCGCTCTCCTTGTCCAATTGCAGAACGGAGACAAACACTTGCGATGACAGCTTGATCGAGAGGCCAGCGACGATACCGACAAAGGCGGCAGAACCAAACTGGTATGATCGGTTAGTAGGTTGCATCAAAGCGGGCCATCCAGCGTTGTTACATGATATAGTACAATGGAGCATGGGGAGAGGGGCGGAGTTATAAACTAACATAAATATAAAGAGGCTATTTTGTTACCCAGTAGTATGAATTAGTAAAAAGTCTCTCGATATCATAGCCAAGGTCTCGAGGAACCTAGGCTTCTTGCAAGGAAGACAGATGGCCGACTGACCTGCAGCTTTGGCAAAAGAGAGACCATGTACCAGGCCGGCGACAGAACATATGCTGTGGTGTACAACATAGGCGACAGTAAAACAAACACAACCCTCCAGAGCCAGTTGACGGGTATCAAAGAGAAGCGCAAAAGGGCCACGGTGGCGGCGGCCATGGTCGAGACGAGCGACAGCATTGTGGTGATGGTGACCATGACGACGCTGGACGCCGACCTCACCAGCGACGGCATGTACCCCAAGGCCTCTAGCGTCCTGGGCGAGACCAAGTCCATAACTGCTGTAAGGAGGAGTCTCAATTGAGACGCTGGGGGTGGTGGTTTGTGGGGAAATGGACACCAAAGGCGTTGAATTGATGGTAATTCTGGTTAATTTAATTTTTTTTCTCTCTTTAATAATATCTGGCGAAAATTCAAGGTCAGAAAGAATGCATCATCATCGTCACTAGGTTAATTAGGTAGCGCCAGGCGAGGTACCTTAAAGGTAGGATTGTTGAACTCAATGGCTAGAACCCCTGCTTACGCGATGCGCCTTTTGACGTGAGACTTGGGGGCTTGGGGTCCACGCCCATTATGGATGGCTGATATGCCGTGTCCCTTAGGCCTAAACAGGCTAGCCTGCAAATTAATGGCGGCGTACCGATAGCGGGTTATTTCTTCAAATAAATGTTGTGGTGTTTGTTGCACGGAGTTTTACGGTGCAGAACTGAGGGGGTTGTTGTTGAAATAATTTCGAGCGATTAAGCGGCATATTGTACAAACTAGAATCAGTCGTATAAAAACTGATGATGGAAACGCGACTTGATTTGGTTGTCTGGATGTTGCGACCAAGGTCTCGTGACCTCTTGTCAAAAGCTGAGTTTGCTAGGTAGAAGCTTGGAATGACGGAACATTTACTCCATACTTCATAGAAGCACAGTGTAATTTGGGGTGGGCAGTGGCTGGCAGGCCTCCAGCGGAAAAGATCAGACTGAACACTTGTATTTTCCTCGCGTTTAGTTGATTATCTCTATATCGACCCTGACCAGATATGCCCGGTGGGTACAGCTATGTCTACAAGCCTGCTATTGTGTGATAAAAATGTACAAGGAAGGATAGTTTGGGTAAGGTAAGGTACCTAAGTCGGACAAACCATGGGGTTCGTTACAGTGTCCACAGGAAAACTTGGCACTATCATCTCTTGTCGGATCTTAAAGTCTACTTTGTAAGCTCCGTAGCTTCTGCTTTTGTTAATTGAGTGGAAGCCCGTTCTTTCCAGGCCAGGAACAATGAAACTTCTGAGGACTCAAGGGCGACCCACATGGTTCCCGTAACCATCCTCCCAATCGCTCTTTGGCCGAGAGTCTACGTGGAGGTAGATAACCTGGGTTAGGCAAGGCAGAGACAGTCTATCCAGTTAGTCTAGTACTTGCTAAAAAATTACAACAAATTGCGAGCTTCCTTTTGGAAATAGTTTGTGCTACCTACCTCCTGCATTGCCCACTCCACTCCGCCGCCCGCACCCGTCTGCTCAGCAGATGCGACTGGTCCGGTCCATCTCAAGCAAAGCGATTACTGCCCGTCACACATCTCACCTCATTAAACACCCGCCTTGCTTAAACGCCAGAGCGAGGTTTGCTCCAATCTATATTGCTGGCGCAACCGCATCGCGAAACAATTATTCGCAGGTTCGACCTTCATTTTCAACAAACACAGCTAGACAACACATCCAGGCTTGCTTTTTCCCTGCAGAGAAACTAGCCCAGAACACGCAGCCATTCATCGACTACCGGCAACTAAGGCCTAGAACCCGCCCGCCACTTGCACCTGACCTCTGGTAGAGACGCGGTTCCCCCAATCAACGATCACCCACCATACCCTTGCCGATAGGTCACAAGTTTCATCTCGCTTCGGGGTTGACCTCTGTTGCGCTGTACTGTCACTGCAACAGGGGCTGGGAGCCGCGTCCCCTCCCCGCCTCTTTCCGCTAGGCACGAAAGACACCCGCCCCCACTACTACAAGCCCGATTGTATCTGCAAAGGTGCCTGGCCAAAAATGGGCAATCAAACCTCCGCCCAGCGACAAGCCGGGGCCTCGGGACCATCGTCGTCCGCCGCATCGGCTCAAGCCTCGGCGACGGGTAGCGATCCTCCCACCCGCTCGCATTCTAGGCGCGATTCGAAGCATCCCATCCCCGTCCAGAATCAACGCGCCGCTGCCCCGCCGGAGCAGTCTTCAGCTCAAGCCCAAGGTTCCACCACAGTGCCCCCGCGATCGCAACAATATCCTCTCGGTGTCCCCTCGCCCTCGTCCAGCGTGTCCAGGTCGACCGAGTTACCCTCCCGCCCGTTGCAGACAGGGCCGGCTGACGGGCCTAGCAAGCCCGTCGCCGTGCCGAACGCTTCGCAGGCGCAACAGAACCACCAGCCACATAAAGCACACATACCAGGCGAATCTGCGCCAGGCGAAGGCGCGGGGTCCGAGGCTCTCGAGACCCCGGAGGCTGCCATGGTTCCCACCAGCAGCATGTCAGACTTGTCGTACATAACGCGCCCGCCACGGCTGCCGTTGCCCATTGAGGAGGAGATCCACACACCTGGATCGCCCATAATATCACCAAATGAGAATGTTCCCGGCTCCCCCACAGGTGCCGTCGAGACTCTCGACTCGGAGGAGACTCTGAACCGCAAGTCCTCTGCATTGAGCTCGGGTACCTACAACCATGAAGCTGAAGAAGAAGACGAGGGCGGCGATGAGCTCAGTGTCGACAAGACCAGACCTACTGTGCCTTTCCGCCTCGAGTGGCCGCATGGAGGCGAGAAAGTCTACGTTACAGGCACGATCTTCCAGTGGAACCGCAAACATCGATTGCATCCAGTCGAGGGCAAGCCCGGCCACTTTGCCGCAACGATCAACATCCTCCCCGGAACCCACCACGTTAGATTTTTGGTGGACGGGCAGATGCAGACATCCACGGAATTGCCTGTCACGGTGGATTTTGGTAACAATCTCGTGAACTATATCGAGGTCAGCGTGGCCGAGCCAACCCCTTCAGGAACTGTTCAGCCGGATGCACCCGAAAAGAAGGTTCCGCAGCAAGAACTCGCAGGCTCAAGGGGACCCTCACAAATAGATGAGAAAACCGTGCGCTACAAGGAGGTCGATCCGAAGGAAGTGTTTGAGCATGAGATTCCAACCTACCTGGTAGATTTCGATCAGCCAGAAGATTCACATGCGTACCACTTGTCAGTTGGTGCTATAGAAAAGCTACCTCCGGCGCCTGCTCTTCCTGGCTTCCTCAGCAAGCCTATCCTGAACGCGGCAGTTCTGATCAAGGACGACAACAGTGTGCTCAACATGCCGAACCACACAGTGTTGAACCACCTTGCCACTTCAAGCATCAAGAACAACATCTTGGCCGTGTCGGCAACGACGAGGTACAAGAGCAAAGTATGTTGGCCGAGTGTTCTCCTTTCTGTTGTCGATTTACTAACTCAAGGACTTAGTACGTCACCACCATCATCTACAAGCCAACAGGTCAAGATGGCTGAGCAGGTCTTTGGGCTCGCTGAACTATGAAGGATACAGAAACATACATGTCACTATTGGATGGGCATGTTGAAGACACCGGGGCCCTAACAACTGGATCTAGTGGCCATCAGGTTCTTGGTCGGTACAATACATATCACTTCTCGTAAACGATAACATGAGGTTGATAGTGGAAAATGCCCTCTAACATGATAGGGCTCGATACGCTCTTCTCTGCCACATGGTGTGCGCTTTTATTTGTGTGACATGTTCAAGTCAGTGGCTATGGATGATGGGCCTGAAGGCACCATGGTATACTAGCAGCAGCATGTCGTTCCGCTTCATCGAAAGTGGAAAACTATAAACTCATAACAAGAAGGGTATTACTTATATTCAGGCGGCCCGTGAATGGGTCATCCCAATTGACTAGGGGAATGATATCGTCCGACTAAATCCCATTGTACGAAGACTCTCTAACGACTAATCTCTCCATTTGACGTGTACCTCGTCTGTCCTGAACCTTTGCGTACATGTGCTTTCTTCCAACGGTGTCCTGAATCCGGTCTCGTAAGCGAGGAGGCCGGCATGTGCTATCATGATGCCGTTGTCAATGCAGAATCGTTCATCCGTGGCGTAGACGCTGCCGCCGCGGTCTTTGGCCATGGCTCCCATCATCTCCTGCAGCCGCTCGTTGGAGCCGACGCCGCCGACGATGAGGACCTGCGTGCTACCGACGTGAGCCATGGCGCGCTCCGTGATCTCGACCAGCATGGCAAATACGGTCTCTTGCAGAGTGAAGCACAGGTCGGCCGGGGTGAAGAGGTCGGGCTTGGCTGCCATCTGGGCGGCTAGCTCGTCGGCGCGGGTCAGGATGCCCGAGAAGGAGCAGTCCATGCCCTTGACGGCGTAGGGAAGGTCCAGGAGCACAGAGCCCTGCTTGGCCAGCTGCTCGATGTTGTAGCCGGGCGCCGGGTCGTTGCTGATCTTCAGGGTGCGGGCAAAGCGGTCGAGGCAGTTGCCAACGGCGATGTCGAGCGTCTCGCCAAAGATGCGATACCGCTGCTCGGCGTAGGCAATGACCTGCGTGTTGCCGCCGCTGACGTACAGCACGACAGGGTTGTCGGCGCCTGTGATGGCGCGCCCCATCTCGATGTGGCCGACGCAGTGGTTGACGCCCACGAGCGGCTTGCCCCAGAGCAGCGCGAGCGTGCGGGCGCCGATGGCGGTGCTGGTCAGCGGCGCCCCCATCCCCGGCCCCTTGGTGTAGCAGATGCAGTCGACCTCGGCCACCGTGACGCCCGCGTCCCGGATGGCCTGCTGCGCCACCCGAACGAAGAAGGAGCGGTGGTGCGCCGCCGTGTCCTTGGGCAGGAAGCCCGTGCCCGGCGGAGAGACGAAAGTGTCCCGGACGTTGGAGAGCACCACCGGGTCGCCTGTTTCTCCCTCGGGCGGGTGGGCGATGATGCCGATGCCTAGTTTGTTCGCGCTGCCCTCGCATCCGAGAGCGATACGGCGGCGCTTGGCAGGGTTTGAGGGGATGGCCATTGTCGTAGACGGCGGCGATGCTGACAAAGAAAAAGGGGTGTCTGCTGTGGATGATGCGTGATCTCCCAGGGGCTGGGGGTTGTTGCTCTCCTCTTTTGTGGCGCCTTCCGGTGCAGACTCAGGCGTTGCCGGGATCTCGCCCGTGGCGTTGCGGATTAGTCCGGTTCCGGACCTCGGAGTGCCAAATAGTAACTTGATAGTTTGGGCCGTGATCTGCGGTAGACACGGGCGCAACCCCACGTTGTGACCGCTGCCACAGCAAACCACCTTGCCGGGACTTGAGGATTCGAACATACGCTTGTAAGGTTTGACGGGTAACGGCAATGGTAGTTCGGTTGACTAGTCGTCAACTTAATCACGGCAGTTGATACTCGTCGTACATCACACCGCTATTGGACTTATAGGAAACGTTAGAGTACTTTGGCACCAAACTCAATGTACCTTGCTTTGTCTCGTCTCTCAACCAACGTACCTACCCTACCCTGACGCTACCCTTATTTTTCATCCCAACCAAATAAAAAAAAAAAGTTCCCCCGCTATGACGATTTGGAGGGGCAGCTGTTGCTCTCGAAAAAAATAAAGTGGTCCACTATGAATTCTGCCGATCTACAGGTGGATCACCTGCAGGGGTTTGGACGCGATCGCCCACCGCCTTCTGACCTTCCTCTTGCTCTGCGCACCAATCGACTTGCAGGTTACCTAATCGGCCTAGGCATTTGGCCGCAACCCGCGCACAGGCAGGCGCTTAGTGTGAGTATCACTCAAGTTGACGAGCATCCCATCCAACTCCACTTCCCCGTTTAAGCCCCCGTCCAACCTAACAACCGCACAACTTGACGAGGCAGATATCGCCCTCACCACTTTCTTCTATGCCACCGATGCATGCTGACACTGGAGGGTTTGCTCAAGAAAGCCCTCTCTATCGAGCTTATATATCGCCTCGACAACACACGACGCATCTACGAGGCTAACGTTTCAAAGGGGAACTGTCATGACAGCGCCCGCCGCGCGGGATGTGTCTGCTGACACCTTCCGCTATCTCCCAGATCGAGAGAGCTGACTAGATTCGTTGCCTTGCTCTTGCCTCCGTGAGTGTCTTTCTACATACTTACCAGTCCTCCTGTGGCTGCGTCCCATGCAATGCCGGCACCCGACGGGCCATGGCGGAGCGGGGGGACCGGATCGTGGGCTTATGTCGTCTGGGCCCAAAGGGTAGGTTTCTATTCTTCCGGAAACAATCTTGCTTGTCATTCACCTAATCCATCTTGAAATTACTGGCTAATACTCGTTGACATAAAGCAATGGCAAAAAGGTGCGTCGTCGGTTGTATTATTTGCGTGTCATGGCTTTTCTAGATCTGCTATGCCAAAAAAACACGCTTTGACATTTACCACCAACCGCAAAGCGACTGCGCAATCACCTCTCCAATCCATATCATCGAGTATGTACATCTCCCCCAAATATTCCTCTCCTTTCGAATCTACACCATGTACAGGCTCTAACAAATTATGTACAGTACACAAAAAGCCCAAACCGAAAACAGAACACACCCAACGCCTTGCCCGCGCAACCCAAAAGAAAGAAATGTCATGTCCTGTTTTCCGGCATCGCAAACGATCGGGTATAAACTCAAAAGAGAACAAGAAGCGAGGAAATATTAGAGGCGGACCAAGGCAGTCAAAGCACGATGCGTATCAGGCGGACGGCTGCACCTGCGGTTGTGGTTGTTGTTGTTGCTGGGGCTGCTGCTGCTGCTGCTGTGATTGCTGCTGCTGTGGTTGCTGGGACGGTGGCTGGCCACCTCCGGACCATGGCAATGCTGGCCGTGCGGTCCCATTGGTGACTGGCGCCGCTGCAGATGCCTCAAGACGCCGCGGTGCTGCTGACCCCAACGGTATGGTAGCGCGGAACTTGAGCGCACGAAGATCGAAAGGGTCAACCTCATACACGGGGTCTTCGTCATCGCTCGAGTCACAGTCATACTTCCATCGATCACTAGCGACCGGGAAACGCGTTGGAACAACATCAACTAGTTGCCTCTTGATTGGCCGTCTGTCCACCCAGAGCCTGTTGAGACGACCGACGCGACGACGGTACTCCATTGGATCTGGTGAGTAATCATCGTCATCCGCTGACAGTCCATGGAATCGACGAATAGGCGCAGGCTCTGGCGCGTCCAGTTCCATGGGCGTAGGCTCTTCTAAATCCTCCGCCGACGCACTATTCGGCGGCGTCATCAAATACTGCACCTTGACCGGCCGCCACTTCGCAGGTTCGGGCTCTTGCTCGGTTTCGGGCTTATTGTCGGCTAAAGATGAGTTGGTGAGGTCCACATACTTCTCGTTCCACTTCTTGTGGTTTTCAATCTTAGTTTCGATGTCCACTCGCATCTCCTCTTCTCGTTGGGCCTTGAGTTCTGATAACAACCCAAGGTCTACGTCAGACGCACGGGCATCGCTACGAGGGGCGACGCGTGCAGGTCCAGCAGCAGCCCTCTGTTGCACGGGTTGTGCCTCTGCTGGCTTTTTCCTCTGAGGCTAGAAACGCAATCAAGGTTAGTACATGAAGCTTGGGATTATGCGTTGACCTGCCAAACGGCAGCAGACTCACCTTTGTGTTGTAAAGATCCTCATCATCGGTTTTGATACTGAGCTTGATTTTGACCTTCTTGAGATTGCATCTTTGCTCAAAGATGGCTCGATCAACATGCAGCATTTCACGCTTCATTACTTCACGACCATGAGCCAAAGCGATGAGCTCGCGGCCCTCCTCGAGCTCGCGTCGCAAACGCTTCAGTTTGTCTGCGATCTGTGTATCGCGAGCTCGAGTCTTGCGAGTCTGCCGAACCTCTCGCCTTCTAAAACAGACGAATGGGTCCAGATCATCGCTCTCCTGGTGAGTCTCAAATTTCAGTGTGGGGTGAAGCGGTCCCTTTTTCGCCTGCCGTTGTGTCTTCCAGTGCTCATAGATGGCTTTGGCGTGCAGCATCAGTTTTGGAAGTTCCAATTCCGTCAGCGGCGGCACCATGTGGTCGTAGGATACGACTGTGTTGTCGACGGCCGCATAAGGCGCCTGGACTGACGCAGTATCCTCAAACACAAACATGATTTTCTCAAAGTCATCTTCGGACAGCGCGGGAGTACCAGCAGCCAGATCCTTGTTATACTTTGCAAGAAACGCTTCATCCTCCTCTGTCATATCATACGGACAACCTATGCATTCCTCAACAGTTTGCGAGAAGCGAATATAGTTTGTCGGTTCGACAAACTTGGCGGGATACAGCTCATCATAGTTGATGTTGCTTTCCTGCGTTTGAGTAACAGGGATCTCCTTGTCCGCAGCAACACCTGTTGTAGACAGGACAGCCTGAAGATGGTACTCCTGCGATGGGCAATAAATGTTAATCAACTGCCATACGCGACGAGAAAGGGGGATGGGGGAGATATATGGGATGAGATGTGGTGGTGGAAGAGTGCTGTGGTCACACAATCACGTGTGGGATCACGTGTTCTCAATCACATGATCAACATGCAAGACGGGCGATATCAGCGGCATCACTCACATTTTCCTCAGCAGACTCGACGCCGGTCTGGATCTGTTCATTCTTGAGGGCTTCATATTCGCTTGAATCGATTTCGGAAAATAGAAGAACAGGCAGCGGTGTTTTCACGTTGAGTTTCTTGTAGCGAACTTTACGTGTTGCCATGGTGCCGTCTGGGGTTTGGTGTTGGGATGTCGACAAAACGGCGGAAAAGCCGCGTCGAAAAAAAGTCAGGACATAAATTCAAGCCTGCGACAACGTTCCATCGACTTTTTTTGATAAAAAAGTCGCGTTTTGAGGCCGTTTTTGATGCTTTTGATTGATCGTGCTGAACGAACGACGTTGACATGTTTGGGCGGAAAACTCTGATTGTTGCACCACAGTTGCCATCAGGACCCCACTTTTTCATGGCTTAACCGAGAAAGGCCGCAGTCCAGGCCCCTCCTACCACTGTAAAGGGGATCGAGACGACATTCCAATATCAAAACACGGCAGTCTCCACCAACAACAAGAGCGCAATTGAACAGAAAACATGATCGCATATAATGTGCAAATTCACGATGAGCATAGATTTTGTTTACCAAAGTTATTTAACTGGAGTCATACACACATGCTTTCATATTAGTATTTCAGGTCACATGAAGACTCAGTGGTTGCATATTCTCGGAGATTTTGCCCAATGTGTTTGAGCTCTATACTTCATATGTCGTTCCTGTTGTTAGTCGTGAGGCCAGTCAGATCAAGGGTGACTCGGTGGCACAGGTAGCCTGCGCCTCATGCGCATCCAAGTGGACCAAATGGCATTCAATCGCGCCAGATTTGTGTCTACATATCACGTGCTGCGTACCCCGCGGCCATCCCCTTGGGTTTAGTGGAGTCTTGATACCCACTCTTGACTTGACAGCCGCCCACCCTGAACCTGACCGCCCGCTGAGGAGGGCCATTGAATTTCGGCCGTATCTCATGTTGGAGAGTCGGTTGGGCCTTGCACCTATCGCCGTTTCGCCAAGTACCAATCCAGAAGTCCGCGTCCAGCTATCAACCGTTTGCCCTTTGAATTACTTGCGCAGCCAGCCCGCCTTTCAGCCAAAAACACAAAAAAGATGGGCAACACGACCAGCAATGTGCTGGATGGTATCGTCCAAAGCTCCAACTGTCCGTTACGGCCCCTCACTTCCCCTCCTTGATGGCTCTCGCCGCGATGCGCTTACGCGCGCACACGGTTATTTGGGAATCAAGTGTCATGGCCTTAGCCGCACACGGAACCAAGCATTCATGTGGCTTACCTGATTGTTGCTTGCAGTCGATAGGGAAGAGGTTGACAGGCTGAGGAAGAGGTTTATGAAACTTGACAAGGCATGTAACACTCCGAGGCTTTGAGATAATCGCGCTACAGGTCTTGCAAGCTAGACACAAGACAACCAGCTGACTGACCTCCGCCATTCACTTTTACCAGGACAACTCGGGCACTATCGAACGCGATGAGTTTCTCAGTCTTCCTCAGATTTCCTCAAATCCCCTCGCCACAAGGTATTTGCCTACCTGCCTAATTACTCCGACTGTCCACTCGCACACCCGGGCTTATGCCCTCTACCTTCGCCCCCGGGCTCTTTGCGCACATTGACGCGCTGACCATTGCGAAAACAAACCCGCGCAGAATGATTGCCATCTTCGACGAAGACGGCGGCGGCGATGTGGACTTTCAAGAATTTGTGTCCGGACTGAGCGCCTTTTCGAGCAAGGGCAACAAGGAACAGAAGCTGCGCTTCGCCTTCAAGGTTTATGATATTGACAGGGACGGTTACATCAGCAACGGCGAACTTTTCATTGTACTCAAGATGATGGTCGGCTCGAACCTGAAGGACCAGCAGTTGCAGCAGATTGTTGACAAGACCATTATGGAGGCGGACCTGGATGGTGACGGCAAGATCAGCTTTGAGGAGTTCACCAAGATGGTGGAGAACACGGATGTCAGCATAAGCATGACACTAGGTAAGTGTCTCTTTTTACGCTTCATTCGCAGAATGGCATTTTGTCTCAGCATGGGTCCAGTCGTGCCATGTCGGAAGCATACGCCGGCGACATACCCTATGCAAGGTTACTTGCGCCTTCGCCCGTATGCAGCATCGCATGTTATGACCTCTCGATAATCATACTAACAGAACGATCATCAGACCAATTCTAAATGCCTCTCACACCATTCTTTTCGATTTCTTGCCAGCCCAGGCTGGTCCCGGCATTTGTTCACAGCGGCTACTATCATCGATGTATTGGAAATAAATCAGAATACCCAGTCCTGTTCATTGCAGGTTCAGTGCGTGTGTGGCTACTCGAGGGTCTCGTTTGACGATGATAATTCTTCTTCTTTTTTTTTTTTTTCAACGAACAATTTGAACAATTAAAGCGTCTAATACTGCTGGTCTCGAGAAACTGCAACCTATCCACCAGATAGGTTGTCAGACTTTGGCATTTTACAACGGATACCCAACAACTCCTATTTTGTGACCGCCGGGTCTGATCGGCTCGCGCATCTTGGAATCTTCCCGTAGAGGGCTAGCTTCCAGCTCCGGGTGTTCCTGGTACAGCCTACAGGCTCGCAGCGCAATGGTGGGGCTGTTCTACCGGGCCGTCGTTTGCATGTTTTGCTTCAGGCTGAGGCACGCGCGATGGCGGGCATCATGTCATGTTTGTGTACTTAGGTTCACGGTAGTATTCGCTTAGCCAGAGTAACAAGGGGGCTCCATCAGCATTTGGCAATAAACGGATACAGTCTCTTGGCGGTAAGCTTTTCTGGCCCGAAAATTATAAAGGTACGAAACGCATGAATTAAACCTAGATCACTCCTGGGTGCGACCGGGGTAAAAAGCACACAGCTCGGTGTGTATTGCCGTGCTCCTTTTTTATTCAGATATTGAGGCATGTTATATTATATGTGTCAGATATATGTAGTTGTTCCCAGGGTCTTGGCAGCCTATCTGCTCTTGGCAAATGAGCATGAGCCTGTCTTCCTCTATTCGGCCTAGCCTATCAGCGCGCATCCCCTTGCATTGGGTCAACCTGCAACGACAAAATTCTCCGTAAATAGCATGTTTTAAGCTACCGATTCTATCCAGACCGTTCCAAACGACCAAGCTTTTCAACGCACTACTACCCTCCCCTCACCTGCGCTTTCACCGTGGCCCTGTCTTGGGAGTTTAAAATTCTACCGCAGACGTGACAAAGAAAAAAAAAAAAAAAA
>NC_043740.1:2859394-2975906 GCF_004337985.1 Pyricularia pennisetigena
GGTGTACCAGGGTTCGAGGGCCGGAGTCTTGTCATAGTATCAAAAAAAAAATCAAAAAAAAGGGTTCTCTTCAACGTTTTTGCGACAATTGCAAAACTAGCGCTTCTCGGTCTAGGCAAGGGTTTTTTTTATTCTTTATTTTTTATTGGGACGGACTGGTGGCACGAGGCATGTCGTCCGTGTTCTCTCGCAAAATCGGGCTTATTTTTTTTCCCTTCGTTCTTACTCATGATCACCTAAAGTAGGGACGAGCAGGCAAATTCAATCCTCAACCCGCTGCAAAGAATCCTGCACTCAGGGTTTCAAGTCCGGGCTAGTTGGCTGGTCTAGTGACCTCGTCACGACGAGTACCCCTCCACCAATCTCGGATTCGCATACAGTAGTGAAGGGACAACTACGTATGTCCGAACTGCGAGACGAGGCACAATAGCAATTACTACGTGTCATCCGTGGTACGGCAGGGAGAGTTACTACTATTAAATAACATTAAAATTTGAGATTGGTATCTAGCAAACATCAATATGGTGGGTAAGCAGGTATCTACTTCCAACTCGATATAACCCCGTGAGGGCAAAGTTGGACATGATTTCTAAAGAGGTGACGGTAAATAAAGTGAGTCCCTGAGAAATGAGAGGGGACAATCGAACAGGAAATACAGGGTAAAACCACGGCTTTAAGCAGTTTGGACCCCTTCCAGTAAAATAACGAAAATAACAGGTTGAAAAACGTTGACAAGCCACTCTACTTCCGATCCAGAACATGACCCCCGTAAACACCTCCATATGATGCAATAAAAAGGCAAACGCAAAATCCCACCCCCCGCTTGAGATGTATCCCTCCGAAGCCTTGTCCGTCGAATCATTGCAGACCATCGGAATTCCCAAAAAGAAAGAAAAAGGGTATCAACCAATCGACCCGGTCTTATGAGTTAGCAAACAGCAAAAGCAACGTAAAAAGAATAGAAAAAAAAAAGAAGAAGAAGAGGCAGTATTGCAGAAATTGCAAGGCAAAACAAATAGGGTGAAAAAAAAAAAGGGACACCTATACACGAGCTCGAGACATATACGTGGGGTACAGCAAGTTCCTCGCGAGCCGCAAAGTGTATGGGATGCGTTTATAAACCAGCCTTCCCAACCAACCAACTCCACCAATGTAACATTGTTTGCCATAGAACAAGATGATGGCCAGAGAGTCCGATGGGCAGTGAGTACAGCATAGGACTGACGAATTAGAAGAATAAAATCGACGTGGGTAAGGTGGGCAGATTCGCATTAATCGTGTATCGGAGGAGCCATGAGACATCAAGTCGTTATCATGGCAGGAATCCGTTGTGCCAGATACTCTAGACGACATCGCTTATCCAGGACGCGTCTAGCGTGACGAGGTCAAGTAATAAGAGTCATTGCAGCCTTTTGTTACTGTCTGCGAGAGGTTGAGGTTGCGGACGCTCCATTAGAATCGTCCCCTGAACCGTACAAGTCCGCACATTCTTCCAGAACTGTCGTTACGCGGAGCCGTCAGCCTGCGCTCCCCAGTGATTTGACTCGAGCCAAAAATGTTCGAACTTGGATACTTACTCGCAATGATTTGCTCCTCCCATACTCCATATTGATAGTCCACCAAGCCGTGGCGCTCGATCTGATCGCAAAGTCTCAATAGCTCCTTGGCCATTTTTTCTAAGCCTTCTTTGTTTATAAGCGTCTGGTTCCGCTGCAATTGCTGTCCAGATTCCATCAGCTCCTTCTGCTTTTGAAGCAGTGATAACCAGGCGTGATTGAAGTCATTCCAGAGCTTTATCCTGTCATTGTACAGGGTTTGATCGTCCGACGTTAATCCTACTCAGGCGCCATGTTTAGCTGATATCCTGTGCTTCTGATTCGGTCATTTATTTGTCTGGGCGCAGTCTTACCAAGTTCTGTGACATGTGACAGAAGCCAGTCGGACACGTTGAGAAGGGATTCGCTGGCTGCTTGAAGAATACCATTCGTCACATTTTGGAATATCTCCTTGAGCGCAGTCTGATAGCTTGCGTACGCCTCGTCCAACCCGCTGGTGGCCGGGTACTCCTGCTCATCCAAACTGACATCGGCCGTCGCTGCTGCCGGTGCTGCCGCCGCCGCTGCTGCACCAGCCGCCTGCGACGCCAGCCCGCTCATGCTGGCCATATTGCCAGAGTATCCGAGAAGGGCGTTCCTATCCGCTGGGTTTTGGTAGACCGCTGAGGACGTGTTTGAGGATGCGCCCTGGGCCTGCATGGAGGCGGTGCCCGTGTTGGACGCATCTCCAGAAAAGTATGGGTTTGCGCTAGCAACGTCAGCTGCCATCATCTGCAAGGCTGCTGTTGGCTGCCTCTGGAACGACTGCTGGCTCGTATCATATACGCCAGGGTTCTGAGCGCTAGCTGACTGTACATTGTACATCATGTTTGCTGTGTTGTAGCCCGCAAAGTTTTGCGTCTGCCGTCCATCTTGACCGTAGTCAGTCGTGGACTGATGATAGGAAGACATTGATGATTGTGGCATGGCCGTCCCTGTTGGGAATCCGCCTGCTGTGGAGTCTTGATAGTAACCGCTGTAACCTGCTGAACCGCCCATGCCCCGAGCTGTTCCGGCAGGGGAAGAGTTCAGAGGTGCCGCGCGGTATCTGCTGTCGGCCGATGATGAAGTCGCGTACCGTCGCTGCTGCGCAGGATCTTGGATCGATTGTTGGGGGTATCTCTGATTTGAAGCAGGATGAACTGGTTGTTCATTCTGCCTCCTACGAATATTGTTGTCATCCATGCCCCGATGGTGCGACAAGTTTATGGTCGTCGAGTGCGGCAGCACCTCTCCTCACCACACATTCAGTATTTGCCAGGCCGTCGTTGCTGGGCGGTCGTTTCTAAAAAACTGTGCTTGTTCAGCACGCGACGAAGTGTTCCGTTTTCTCGTGGATATCGGAGCCTAAGGACCTGCTGGCGCCTCAACCTGCTGCTGTTTGTTATTTTTTTATTCCAAACGCTGAATCGCGGGGCTACTGTGAGCGTCCTAGTACAATGCGCCGGAAAGCAGGATCAGATCGAGTGGTCTCTCGTGGCGGATTTGATAAGGCGCGCATGCGCTCAGCCGGGCGTCGATAATATCGATTACGTACAAAGATGTTGACTTGAAAGCCGGCGCAGTTGAGACGGTTTGGTTGGTGATTTTGGGGTTTCCGGTCGAATATTGCTGCTTGCTGTGGAAAAGAGTGTGGAGGCGCAAGTCAAAGTCTTAATATGCGCAATATGAGTGTCGTGGCAATCGTTGCCGGGTCAAGCCGACAAAAGGATGAAGGTTAGCAGTTGACTCGGGTCTTGGATGCCCCCTACTTCCCAAGGCCGGCTTGCCCTGAGTTCGTCAGCCTTGAACTGCTTCCCGGCAGACAAGAACTTGACTTGGAGGATCAAGAGCAAATGTGCAAGCATG
The DNA here is from genome assembly GCF_004337985.1 of Pyricularia pennisetigena. Taxonomy (NCBI): domain Eukaryota; kingdom Fungi; phylum Ascomycota; class Sordariomycetes; order Magnaporthales; family Pyriculariaceae; genus Pyricularia; species Pyricularia pennisetigena. The sequence goes on from NC_043740.1 coordinate 2,862,838, forward strand.
TACGGTGTACACAGGCTTATGAATCCGCCGTGCGACTGGCCACTGCCGAGAGACGGCAGACCTGCTGTATGCCCACTCGCTTTCAAAATGGTAGCCGTGGGAGGCTGGAGAATCTCCCCGCTGCGAAAAGCTATATGGGTGGGATGCGGCAGTTGCAGACGTCGCAACCTGCGTCAAAGCTCTGGTCGACTCGCGCGCCGGTAAAATTATGAGTGGATAATAAGCCGTCTTCTTAGCTTTGCTGCACTATCGCAACTGGGACTATCCTGGCCGGGAAGTAGTAACGATCGTCTCGCATGACAAGCGCAACTTGGGAATGGCCTGTTAGGGTTACTTGGAACGTCGAAAGCCTGAACCGGAATTTGGGGCATTCGATTCGTCCACTTCCGCCACCACTTCCCTACTTCCAGGCTCGGTCTCTGGCTCGTATACCGACGACCTCAGGTGACAAAAGGACTTCTGCTATATCGATGTCTATGAGACGAGCCCTGGAAAATTAATGGAAGAACCGAAGCCAGGGTATCGATGAGAGTGACTTTTAAGAGGGCAAAAAAAAAAAAAAAAAAAAAAAAAAAAAAAAAAAAAGCTCGTAGGGATCAGGTGAATGGCGTGGGTCCCAGTCACGTCTTATACAAGCGCGGACTAGATGCCAATATTAAGGAAAAGCTAGTAACAGCTGGGCGAGTGGGCATGGAGAAAAAATAAAATAAAAAATAAAGGCCTTGAAGCTCGGACGAATTTGCTTGTAACAAGAACCAAGGCCAACAAACCCGGTCCAGGTATTATCCAAGGGTCAACAAAGTATATCGGACAGTATGTAAAAGGAGGAATGGAAGGTGGGAAAGCCGGGAGTAGGTGAAGGCCAAGGCAATCTCTTGATGCCAACACACACAGTCCAATAGAAGTGTAAAAGAAGGAGCAAGTCGGGAAGCACAAAGGAGCTATTAGCGGGTGTGGCTATGATATTGTGGGTAGTACGGGAGCCGAGATCAACAAATGGAGGCTGAAGATCTATCGGGGGAGGGATATCCCTGGTCGGGAGGGCCTCACCTGGAGGGGACTCCCTTGAGATGATTCTTATTTTCTCTTTTTTTTTTTTTTTTATCCTTTCTTTTTTTGGAGAAGAAAGAGCTTTGGGAACAGGGCATGTCAAGCCCCACCGAATGAAGGGTTTCGTCATTTTTGTCCCTTCTAAATCTGACACTGATTTGCCGGGTCTAGGAAATAGAATTGGGAAGGGGGCTTTTTTTTGGGGGTGTGGTTTGTTAAGTGGTGATGGGGTCCAGTTTGGAATTTGTTCATGGGAGTGGATGCTGCTTGTCACTACGTACCTTTGCTTCTTTCTTTAATTTTTTGTTGATTTTCATTGGCTTGCCGTTGGACTGTCCTGCAAGATGAGGCTGGGGATTTGGGGGACCGCCAGGAGCAAGGGTCGCACTCAGCCCAGAGAAAAGTAAAGTGGATGGCAGCTTGGTAGAATGTATGGTGCACGACCGGGGCGACAAAGCCATGAAGATCGCGGTCCAATTGCCCAATAAAAGGTTAGGTTTTTTTGTCTCTTTGCGGTCACGCCCAAAGTAGTCGCGGACACAACCAAAAATTGACAGAAGGTCGAAAAAGTTGGAGCGGCCAAGGCAGGTGACGGACTCCTCTAGCGCGCCACTTAATTTTTTTTTTTTTTTTTCCCCTTCCCTTCTTCTTTCTTTGTCTCGTTTTAGGCACGGACGAAAAAGGCCGACCTTGACATGGGTTGTCTTGTCAGACCAATACCTTCGAGAAACACGCCGAGCGTCAAAGTCTCGCACATGTCAGAAGAACGGGAGGAGGTGGGAAGGGATTAGTAAGGAAGGTAGTCAAAGGGGACTCACGGTACTTGCCGATGCCTGATTTCTTTCTCGTACGGGTGTGTCGTGCATGCAACCCCGACGGCCGTGCAGAAAAGGTTGGATAGAGATAGGCTATATCGTAATTGTCATGCGCAGATGCACGAAAACAGGTTCTAGTTGCGAGGAAGGAACAACCCCTCAGGAACTGGGAATTAGAGGGCGCGGAACAGACGGACGCCAAAACCAGATGAAAGAAACTCTGGCCGGGGCACCTGGCCAAAGTACAATAAACTAACAGCAGTAGCAGAGTGAGGCGGACGCCTTGCTAAGGTCGTTGTGGGTTTGTCAACACGACAGGATCAAGAAAGTTTGAAATTGCCAAAAGAATCCTGCCTGTAAGCGATGAAACTGTGCACACGAGACCAGGCCTGCTCTGCTTGCCTGCCTGCTTCCGTTACTGTCTCGTGGCACGGTGCATATTAAGCACGATGTGATGGGTGGTGTGGGTGTGGTGTTGGGCAGCGTTGAAATTGGGAGGGGTGTTTATTTCTTCTCTGGAGCAATCGGCCGAAACTCGCCGGCTACGATATGTTTGGAGCCCGCGTGCTATAGCTTCTTGTTCTTCTTCTTGGGCTGTTAATTTGTTTGTGAGGTGGTTGAAAGGCGCACCCTGTGTCTACATCGAGAGTAGTATTTAGTGTTAAATTGGTTTTCTGTTTTGGGCCTGTCTTGGGCGAAAGGGGGGACCGTTGAAGAAAAGAAGAAGAAAATGAATACTTGTTGCGACACTGCCCAAGCAGAACCCACCCCGAACCAAACGCGAGACGAAAGCTGCGCAAAATCAAAACGCCATCAGAGATGGAAGGAGCTCCCAGCAACAAGTGACTGGGAATAGCCTGTCTTCAGTGGAAGAAATAAACCTTAAATCAGTTTAGAGCCTGGCAAAACGTGTCTGACTAACACGAATTCTCCCGCAACGAGTCAAGGGCTGTGCCAGATAACTAAGGTAACCTCCACTGCCTAACTATTTGCAGCTGAAGCAGAAACCCACTGACTGCCAGATCGCTCCAATCCAGACGCAGTCTCTTTTTTTTTTTTTTTTTTTTTTTTTTTTTCTCTTACGAAGTATTTTTTTTTCTGTTGTCTAGTCCATGGTCACTTACCACTAACAGTAAAACTCTTCTATACACCCCCGCAGCTTATGTTACCGCCTTTCGACAAAGTTAAGGGAACCTTGTCTAACTTCGCTGATTTATCGCAATATTCGCTCTCGTCCAATCCGGCATGTACTCACTATTGGGATGATTTGACGTCGTCCAAGAGGTGTTGCATTAATTGTGCTCGGAATGTGATGTTCGCCCGAACCGCAGTTATGGTTTTGATGGTAGGGTTGATATTTGCGGGCGGGAGCCACAATGCATTTGTCCATGGCAGGTATGCAGGATAGGGAAGCGTTGTCTTCCTTCGGTCTAACGGGACGGAAGCCCTCGTTTGTTGTTTAATGGATGCGAGCCAAACTTCCGCCCCTCCATGGTCCAAGGCCTGGTCAAGGCTGGGTTGCCCCCTCTCTCTTCGCTTGTGCACATACTCGGCCCGGTGCCGATGTTCGATTCAGTACAACATTTCCAGTGTTTCACTGTCAGCAGCCCCTGGTTCGAGAGAAGAAATGAAAATAGAGAGTTGAGAGAAGGAGGTGGAAAAAATAGAAAAATAGAATAAAAAAAGACTATAACAAATACACATATTAGACAGGGCGCAGAAAGTCAATGAAGGCAGGCAGGTTGCCTCATTCCCCGTTGATTCCCAAGACATGACTGAGGGATAAAGCGTGTAAAGAGAATGGGTAAGGTAGGTGAGGTAATAATAGTAAGATGGAGCGCCAGGCGGCCATGATGAGCACGGTCGATTGATCCCAGATCGAGCTGCCCCTGCTTGCAAGATCATGTGGAATTGATCTGGAATTCGCGAATCATGCCCATCTGAAGAAACAAGAAAAGGGGGAAGGGAACAACTGGAGAGAAAAATAACAGCAAAGGAACAGTAACCGATGGCCTAATCCGTATAGCTCCCCACTACTTTCATGGAAGAGCAAATAAGCCCATCAAGCTCAAGTATTACAAGGCAGAGAGCAACCAAGGCCAGCCCTCGCACGACGACCAATTCCCTCCTTGACATTGACTCGATACTCGTTCCCTAATTTACCAACAATTTGAGCCCTGACTCGGGAACTAACTTGGCACGATGGGCATGTCAGTTTATTAATATAGTGTTGGCTGCACAACGATTGTCTGTTTATGCCATTTATCCAAGGTAGTATGCTTTTGAGACCTGATGAGAGACCCCCCCCCCCCATGGCCGTCTCAGGGATGCGAGAGATGCGAACCGACTTGCCAACACGAGCAAAACTGATTGATCCTCACAGCGATAATCTGGCAATTACGGGTACGTGGCCTTAAGTAAATGCGTCCATTTGCTGAGGTGGTGGTGTGAGTTTGAACCCTGATCCCTACACCTCCCTCCAATTGCAACAACTCACGAGTGATGTCGTTGAAAAAAATATATGGGTGGAACCGACAAACCCCTGGTACCCAATTCCTGCATAAGCCGGGGGGTTGCAAGCAAGCCGAGCAGGGGTTGTTTGCTTCTGCTACACGCCCCCTCCCCCCCGGTAAGGTGCCGGCACCTGAGTTAAGTGGTTCCTCGAATCGAGCGAGTATCGGCGAGGTCGGGCAAGGTGCCAAGCGGCGCTTGCTGCAAATTCGCAATTCTCTCGCGGAGAGGGGGGCCGCGGATTCCACTTACGAAGTACGCACGCCAGTCCGGTAACTGAACGAGCACTGTATTCGGAGCAAAATATTTTGGGGCACTCTTGATTTCACGCTTTGTGGAGCATGCTCCAGTTCGGGTCCGACCCTCAAGACTTGCTCCGGCATACAATTTCAGGCACATGACCCGGGGGAGTACGCCTGTTTCGCGAAACACATTTAGGGAAACGCGCTTGCTAACAGGTACCACGTTGCGTATCGGGACCAGTTTTCTCATTTTACGTACAGAATATGCTGTCATGTGTTCACCATGGGTATTATATTATTGCTTATGCATATTCCGGGAGTTTTGCGAGGTATTAATTACCTCGTTACTCCGAGCCCGAGTGTGGGCTGAAAAGAAACATGCCCGGCCGGCAAGTCCATGTGTGTGTGTGTGTGTGTGTGTGTGTGTGTGCCTCGGTGCTGTGTAAGCGCACAGTCCACACGCTTTCAGGCTGCAATTTGAAATTTACCCTTTCTGGATATGCGTATGACGCCACATTCTCCCGGTGGTTGCCACCATGGCGCAAAAGATACCTTACCTATATCATCTACGATATAATGTCTTGCAAAGTATTGTAAGTCTGGAAAGCTGCTGTATTTGTAGTACTTGGTATGATTAATGATCGCCAGGAACATCCGCTCGGCTGACAGTAGATATAATGACCAAGAAAAATGATCAAGATAATAGGGGCAAAGAGGCAAGGAAGAAAAAAAAAAGCCTCAATTTGCGCTAAACTGCCATCACACGGGTTGGTCCCTGCAATTAATAGGCACAATGGAAAGAAGGCGAACAGAATTTCGTCTTTCATCACTTGATATGAAAATTGGTGTAAGCTGTTCTGGTTCTGTCTTTCCTGAGTTGGGCTTTTTTCGTGTCACCAGCCCCGGCCCAACCGCGTTGTTGGATACTCCACCCTCTGCCCCGGAGCTGGCTCCAGCTCCCAATCGCTGATAAGATCAAGGGTCGGCGGCCTATCAAATTGACCGCAGCTAGAATATTAGCCTCGTGAGGACAAGCTTGCGAACGGCGAACGAGTACAAGAGTGCCGAGGAGAGCCGAGAAGGAGAACAAAAACAAAAACAGAAGATGACAAAAGCAATCAATCAAAGCTGAGAAACCGAAAGCGTTACTGTTTCTTGTACGGAGCAGCACATTTGTGCACGTCCCTGGTTCACGCCGCAATTTAGCATATCTACCGTGCATGTACATTAGTTTAGGTACGTTAAACGTACCTGGAGCTATCTACTATAAACAATTACCACGTCATGCCATCATTCCCTAAGTACCTGCTCAATCCCATTGTGCAAAAAGTTCGATTATACTGTAGCGGGTGCTATCCGAGATGCAAGGGACGGATAAATAAAGGGTACATACATTGTCATACCTCACACCTCGAAATGCAACCAATCCCGTATGACGATCAAATGATGATCCAGAACAAATGCCGCGCAAGGTCAGCTCAGCCACACGAGGCCAAAGACTTGCCTAGGCCCATGGTACCGAAGTTGACATGATCGGTGCATAGCGAAACTGCTTACTTCTTTCAGCTGCGGTGTAATCGTGGGGGCCGGATCTACGATCCTGTCACTGCGTCACCGTCACTACAGCCTTATTTCGAACCTGCCCTGAACCCGGGTCATACGGGTGCGTCGATCTCGAACAGGGGTGGAAAGGGCACGTCTCCTCATCCATCCCTTCGCTTTTCACCCTGTCCTCTCTTAATATAACATCCCGATATTTTTCCCCTTATGGCAACATAGGACCTGATAGGGCCTGTCCTTATAGCAAAGCGCACCATTCTACTGCCATCTTCCTCAGCTCGTGGTCATTATTTGCTGCGCACTGCAACCCTCTCGTCCGATATTGGCTGGGATGCCGGTTCGCGCTTTGATGTTTCTGCCTTTGATCTGATGTTTCCTCACGAACCATTGTTTCTTGAGCAGAAGCACGTTCGCGCCGCCACCCCTCGTTTTTTTCCCAAGACGGAAACTCACCGGAACACACCTTTCCCACCTGGCCCATCCGAGTCTGGTTTGTTTATGCGCTCCTACATCTGAATTCTGATGTGTGTGTCGTCTCTTCTTATTCTTTCTTTCTTTTTTTTTCTTTTTGTTTTCTTTAAATCTCCCCCCTTTTTTTTTCATCTCACCAAGCGCTTCCAGTGTCACACAATCTGCTTGTCCCGAACCCGCCACAGCCGTGCATGGTTCTGGACCGTGATTCTGCAGGTCTTCTCGCGTCTATTGCTTCATTTAAACGTCGAAACAAGTCATTCTCTGTCTTCAACCGAATGGCTATGTAAATTGCTTTCACGGAACTTTCCGCCCCGAAAACCGCACTGCTCTTTCCATTTCACAGAGGCATAAGCTTTGCGCAGGAAACTCCGTCTCGTGCCTTCCCTAACCCGATTGATGCAAATCATTACCCATTGCTTGACTTGCCCAAAATGGGAGGAACCAATGTTCCGTAGCCTCATTTTACACTTGCTGTTCGTACCTTATCGGACGTACAATCGGGCTTTGCGTGGTACTCGCTCGATTCTTCCAACATCCCCAAACTCGCCCGTTTGGATGGGATTGCCCCCGTCCGAATCCGACTGTTGGGATGGTTTTAGGACTGTGACATCTTTTCTCATTATGCACCTCGTATATTCAGTCTAAGGCACGCGGTTACACAACTTGTGCATCTTGTGTACAAAAGTTCCCCTCGTCTGATAAAGCCGTTATTTCCTATGTTCAGGTCGCCACCTATGGTATGAGGTGACCAACCAAGCTTGCAGTGTCGAAATAGGTAAAGGAACTGTACCAAACCTTGTTGTTAAGGCCTAGAACTAATGAAGAGGTTCTCTTTTCCCGGCCACAGTGGACCGCCACAAAGCCCACGAATATCGACTTTGATACTATGAGTAATATCAACAAGCTTTATGTATTATGTGGCAAATCTAAGTCTTTCAGAAGGCTCCCCGATGGTTTAATGAGTGTGGTAGTATTGAAACCCTCATAAACCCTTCGTTATCAGGTGATAGGTACATCATCTTGCTGGGCTTTGACCCTTTCAGTTGCCACAATGCACCGAGGAATGATGCACATACTGACTTTTACTACCTCGCCCTACGAAGTGGGCTTGGATGAGACGCTGACTATTTGTTTGATATCTACATACTTACCTTGACTTTAGACCGTACTTCTTCAGCCTAGAGTGACGCAACACGAGCCACATCCACAACCCAAAACCAATGATCCGCCGTAAGAAGGCTTTTCAATTTCGTCAAGGTCCGTTCGAGATGCCTCAATCTTACTAGCAGTAACGAGGACGGCTTTGATGCGAGCAGAGACCTGAAACAAGGGACAGCAATAACAGCCCTATATGCTGGCGGGATTCTTTCCTCCTTTTGGACAAGAATCCCACCCTTCGCCTCTTTCAATCGGTCCGCTCACAGTCTTGAGCAATGTTGAACTCATCGAGGCTGCATGCTGTTCGTGTCACCCATCCGATTCAACCATTCTCTGGAAACATCCGCTCGCCAAGGGTGCGTATCGGGCCGTGACTTTTTCTGGCGGCCACCGTAAACCCACGTGGCGTATGCAAGGAGACTCATGCATCATTTTCTTCTCATATTATACCAGAACGTACCTTTTGACGAGGAAAAGAAAGAACAAGTCATTACTCATAGTGTCTTGTGGCTGGCAGGCGTCATAAAAGCTGACCAGATAGGTCTATGCTGCTGGTGGCTTCAAGTGGCTTTTGTTAAGCAAGCCCCCTTATGAACAATGCAGAATCAATGCACATGAAACATCACCAGCCGACGCGTGTGTTTGTGAAATCCACTTTCCATTGTCCCTGAACTGGAACTGGAGGATAGAATCAATGAATAACGCTCCGTATATATGCCACATTTATATGGTTGTACATGGGAATAATACATGGCAAGCATCTCGTCACCATGCAAGCTTCGGACGCATGATTTCGCATCCGTTGCCTGAAAGGCACAGACACTTGCTCGGGGCAACTAGCACGTCGGTGGCTGAACCTGACCACTGTAGTAGCCTGTGATAGCTTTTCGAGAGCACAATACTGTAGCCGTGACGAGTGTCCAAACCCCCATGGGCGGCTCATCAAGGGACTCATTCAAGTTCTGTTTCCTCAACCGTCGTTGCCATCTTTCCCACCAACTGCCTCGCAGGAGTGCAGGTAGCTTAACGCTTAACCCAAGCGGGCATCTTCCTAGCCTTGACGTGACCAGGCTTCTTTCTCTCAACCATCCTCGGGTCACGAGTCACACAACCGGCTGCATAGAAGTATAGTTAGCAAGGAATAGAGAGTTGAAACTGACAAGTCGAGCGTCTTTACCTCTCCTCAAGGCAGGCTTGAGAGCTGGCTCGTGAGCCATCAAAGCCTTGGCGACCGCCAGCGTCATCGCCTCGGCCTGGCCAGTCGGACCGCCGCCCTCCACCAATGCCCAAACGTTGTACTTGTCCAGCCTCTGAGAAGCCCGTAGTGCCCAAATGGCGCTCTCGCGGTCGTGAACACGACCGAATGCCTCTGCCAAGCTCTTGCCATTGATAACAACCTCTCCTGAACCCTCAACAACCCAGGCACGAGCAACCGATGTCTTCCTCCTGCCGGTACCCAGCGCTCGGCCAAACTTGTCGATGGGAATGGTGCGGACGGCGTTTCCGTGTGCATTGATATCACGCTTGAACGGGTGTAGAGCTTGCACGACTTCTTCGCTCTTCAGGTCCGGGTGGATCTTGTGTAGGTGCTTCGCCATGGCGATACATTCACTGTAGTGGCTGGCGCGCACCGCCTCACCGCAAAATGCGCGGTAGTCCTGGAACTTTCGCCATGCCACGCGCGGGACCTTGTCGGGAGGCGCGTGAGGGACATGTTGGAAGCGGCGGTAGAGGTTCTGGATCTTGATGAAGTCGTCGTTGAACCTGGCTGAAAGGGTGAAATAGGACGGTGACACGGGTAGAGGCCGTGCATGCGTAATCATTGCTAAGTGTATTCCCTTGGCAGCTGCATCTGCTGGACTCATTGGCTCCGCCTGGGTCGATGATGCTCGGATAGTCGTTCGTGCCGGCGTGATACTGAGGGCCTGGAAGCGCTTTTCAAGAGACTGCCATTGTATCCTTCGTGGTCTAGTGCAGCCTTGTAAAAAGGCCAGGCCGGCCCGTGGGGTGGTCATTTTGTGATCCAACTAGCAATGACCCTCAGGGCATCGCTGTGCAGAGTAGAGGTATGGTGTGTCGGGTTTGCCGTCGTCGCAGTCAGTCTTCAATCCAAAGCGAGAATTGGAGCTTACAGCATGCATGTCGGCACTGGAGATTTTTTGAGCCAAGCTAGCTACACGTGACGCGACGGCTACTGGTCCAATCCGGGTGGAGCTTGAGAGAGAATGGTAGTAGATGCAGGGTAGGCACCCAGAAATATATGTATGCACCTATGTAGCAAGCGAGACATTGGATGCTCCACTGAAAGTTTGGTTGCTGGACAACGGTTATGCCCCACAGAAGGTCCTCGTTCCCAAATTGAGCAGAGCAGACCCCTCGGAGAGGACCGAGCGCCCGCGACTGCCCCTCATCGATCCTGGACGCATATTTCAATTTTTCTTCGCCGCAGAAAAAAAAGCAAATCGTTACTCTGTGACAACCACATTTTCTCAAGCCCACGTTTTGGTAGCACAAGATCGCAACCATGTCGTTCGGAAAGCTTTACACTTACGAGGTTCGTCTACTACCTGACAGCCAGCCACTAACGCCACTACTGAGCAGTTTGTGCTAACGTTTTGTTTAAACAGAAAAACCCGAGGTCGACTGCGATCCTCGCGGTTGCAAAGGCCAACGACACTCCCCTCGAGGTTGTCACCGTCGACCAGGAGAACAACATTCCTGCCGACTACACCAAATACAACAAGCTGGGCAAGGTCCCTACCTTTGTTGGTGCTGATGGCTACGTTCTCTACGAGTGCATTGCCATTGCTGTCTACGGTATGTCGATTTGATGCTAGTCTCGTCTTTGTCACGATGACTCAACCCCTCTTATCTGCGTTACTCCTACATGATGATCTAGACAATCATTTACAGTTATCCCTGGCTGAATAACTCTATGTGTTGACTTACTCTAACTTCTGATCTTTCTGTCCACCCTTTACATTTGCAATTTTTGAACAATGCCCGCGCTTGACACTGGAATGACAGTAGCTGACTTATTCACAGTGACCTCGCAGAATGAGAAGACCACCCTCTTGGGCAAGACTAAGCAGGAGTAAGTAGTCAACCGTCTAGGACCTTCGTTGAGGACTCCGGGGACATCTGGCTAACCAGAACAAGCTATGCCTCTATCCTTAAGTGGATGTCTTTCTTCAACCAGGAGATCCTCCCCAACATGGGTGCCTGGTACCGCCCTCTCCTGGGCAAGGACCCGTACAACAAGAAGGCTGTTGAGGACGCTTCCAAGCGTGCTCTCAAGGCCATCTCTGTCGTCGAGGAGTACCTGAGGGACAACACCTTCCTCGTTGGCGAGCGCATCACCCTGGCCGATCTGTTCTCCGTTGGCATCATCGCTCGCGGCTTCGAGTTCTTCTTTGACACCAAGTGGCGCCAGGAGTACCCCAACGTTACCAGGTGGTACACCACCGTCTACGACCAGCCCATCTACTCGGCTGTTGCTCCCAAGCTGGAGCTCCTCGAGACGCCTGCCCTGACCAACACTCCCCCCAAGAAGCCCGAGCAGCCCAAGAAGGAGGCCAAGCCCGCTGCTGCCCCCGCTGCTGCCGCCGCCGACGAGGAGGATGAGCCCAAGCCCCAGCCCAAGCCCAAGCACCCCTGTGACCTCCTGCCCAAGCCTTCCGTTCCTATTGATGAGTGGAAGCGTCAGTACTCCAACAACCCCGTCCCCCAGGCCATGGAGTGGTTCTGGAAGAACATGGACCTTACCAAGGACTACTCCATCTGGAAGGTCGAGTACAAGTACAACAACGAGCTGGGCGTTCCTTTCATGTCTTGCAACCTGATCGGCGGTTTCGAGCAGCGCCTTGAGGGCTCTCGTAAGCAGCTTATGGGCTCTGCCTCTGTCTACGGTGACGGCCACGGATCCTTCATCCAGGGTGCCTTTGTCATCCGTGGACAGGAGCACGAGCCCGTCTTCAACGTCGCCCCCGACTGGGAGTCTTACACCTTCACCAAGTTGGACCCCAACAACGAGGAGGACCGCAAGTTCGTCAGGGACGAGTGGGAGTGGGAGCGCACCGTCGTCAAGGATGGCAAAGAGTACCCCCACTACGACGGCAAGGTCTTCAAGTGAAGTGACAAAGTTGTCGCATCACTACCGATATACACCTAACCCTAAAAAAACGAAACAAAAAAAAAAAAAAAAAAAGAAAAAAAAGTATGGATGGGAAAAGGGTAAAAATGGCTTGGGAGGGAAGGGTTCCGCCCAGGTCTGGATGGGATGGGTAATTACGGCAAGGGAATGAGTTCACGATGGAGGGATATCTGGGATGATGGTACGACAAAATCATAATCAAGCACGCCATTTTCGTGTGGCAGATGTGGTGTAAAGGGCATACAAGCGTTGTTATCCGTTTCGGTAGATACCTTTGCTATGTTACGATCTTTTGCCAACAAAGTAAACCGTGATGCAGACGCCTGTGATAATGTTTTCCGTTATCAAATTCCTGTAATGACTTAAGACAAAACGCCATGGGTGAAGTGGCCCGTCTAATCCTTATGCCAGCTGAACATGGAAAATGAAGGGTGGAAGATAAAGAATGTCCTAGGCACAAAACCTGCCTGTCCCATAAGCTAACATGGTGAAATTCCAAAAAAAAAAAATAAAAAAGAAGAAGATTGGACGGCAGCGATACCGCAGATTTCCCACCCTCTCCTTCATTGCATGACAAAAGGTGTAGCACGCATGTAACTACTGACATTAGTCTGGAAACTGAGCTCGTTGAGGTAGTCGTGAACCTGGGGCAGAACCTCGGGGGTCTCATGTAGGTTGCCGACAAATTCGGGCACGCAGACGAGGTTGTGCGGCTCGCTGCGGGCCTTCTCAACCGAGTCGTCGACCAGGATGGTGTTGGTCTGGTCCCAGCGCTCGCCCTGAGCGATTCCGGGATGCGAGGCCGCGACGTTTGCGTCCACCCACAACCTGGTGAGGCGCTTGTAGACCTGTACGCGCTGGGCGTAGTCATGGCTGCTGAGCCCGAACCTGTCCCTGCCCCAGACGGCGACGAGGCGGTCCCGCTGCGCCTTGTCCACTATCAGGTTGTCGATCATGGCGTCGACGTTGGCCGGTTGGGCCGAGGACCAGACGGCGACCCAGAAGCGAGAGAGGAGGTAGTTCAGGAACGTAAGGGCGTGCGGTCGCGCGACGAAGGCCTGGGGATTCTTGGAGGGCCGGAAGAGGAGCGTACCGTTCAGGTCCAGGACGATCAGTATGGGCTTGGGGCTTTCGAGGCGGACTGGCGACTCGGAAGCCAGATTTAGGTACTCTGGGGTAGGATTCGGGACACCGCCCGATTCGGCCGACGGGGCCAGAACTATCTTTTGCTGGTGTCGTTTGCCATAATTCTTCTCTATCCTGTCATTGCTCGTCGGGATATGCGCCTGGTGTGAAACTCCATGGCGGCGAGCCTTGTCTTCCCGGGGAACTCGGGGATGTCCCTGAGGACGTTGCTGTGAGAAAGGAGGTGCCAGTGGGTTGAAACCAAAAGCGCCAAAGTTGCCCATCGGCTGGTTTAGTCCTGGGAACGGGATAAAGGCATTCGGTAGAAACCCGTTCTGATCGGAGCGGATTCCTCCCATGCCCAATGGTAACATGCTATTGTTCCATGCTGAGGCTGGGTATGGCTGAGCGGGCTCTGAGAGAGCCGAACCTTGGGAGGATGCCCCCCGAGGTTTAGTAGGGGAGTTGGCTTGCATTTGCGAATCCTTGGCGGCGGCAGCAGCAGCAGCAGCAGCTCTCTTCTTTTTCTTCTTTGAAAGCTTGGTCACCTTAGTCTTAGATTCCCCATCAACGAAGGCTCGAGTGGTAACAGAAGCAGCAGGTTGCCTATGAGAGCTTGCCTTCTTTTTGGCCTTGGACTTGGCCATCTGACTGGGATGCCTTGCTTTATGCTGATATTGTACACCTTCCTCCATCTTTGTATCGGGATACACAGCGGCGGGATGCTCCGCCTGTCTATTAACTATACCCGAGACGAGTCTGGCTGCTGGGCGGCTCTGGGTCAGGTGAACGACTGGTGTAGCAGCTTTGCCGTAAGGTGAACAGACGTGAGGAAAACGAGCTAGGCACCTGGCCCGGGTACTTGTTGGTATTGTCCTATGGAGGGTTGCAAACTTGCAAATCCCCACATATCGCATCTATCTATCTTGGGCCTGCTCGCTATGGAGTGAGACTGGGTAGATAGATGAGGTCAAGTGGCCTGGAGACTGAGAAAAATCTGAGCTTGGTTTCGGGAACGGGAAGACGTCCACCGCAACAGGAGGATGGAAGCGATAAGAAAAAAAGAAAACAAAAGACAGATCCAAAAGGTGACAGTATAAACCTACCAGTTGGCTAATGCTAGATAGAACTAGTCTTGAATGTTCTATGTGTGTATGCCTGGCAATCACTTGAATTGATCCTGATCTGATGTAAAGAGCGAGACAGGTCTTGAAAACCAAGGGACACGAATCAAAGGAGCAGATTGAAGCAGTATTAAAAAAGCTTCAAGGACCGCAGGTCGTGAATTAATCGTAAAGATTTTGGGGAAAACGCTTTTTCTCTGCGCGAGAGATTTGTTTAATGCGCGCGCACGTTGACAATGCCCGACAAAGCGAGTGAATCGCAGCACTGCCAAGCAAGCGTACATGGATTTTCGGGGCGACACACGTGAGGGAGCAACGAATTTTTTACTGTACCGCTCGCTCACTTGGTGCCTGGGTCATGTTTCCTCCCCCGTATCACCCACCCTTCAACAAGATATTTTGGCCAGTGTTGTTACATGAATTTTCGAAAATCAAACTTGACCTTAATTCTTGATCTCGGTGTATTTTCTTTTTTCTGTTTACCCTACTGGATAGTACAAAGATTTATTATTACCAGAGGCAGAAGCGGGCAGAGTTAGACAAACAATAGACGAGCGTCTGCAAGGGCGAGGTTTTACCCCACTTCACAGTGCAGATAGTGTCAAATCAATCAAGTCTTGTGTCGACATTTTCTCACCCATCAAAATCTATCACCTAGTTACCAACCCTTCATCGCCGACGTGCGTTGGCAAACCCGAGAAAACAGCACTATTATCCCTCATGGAGCTCTCAGGGCGCAAAAGAAAGGCCGTCTTTGACCCTGAACGAAGGGTCAAGGTACGGAGGCGCGATGTTGAAAAAGCAGATGCTTGGGAGCCCCCATCAGAAGATGAACACGTATATACACCATGTTGTGCTTGGGTTACTTATTTGATGCAAGGACAAGTTGCTGATACAGACCCCAGGATTGTCGTTCCTCTTTGCCCGCAGACGAATCTGATCAGGGCCAGGAGGAGGACGAAGATGACGAGGAGGAGGAGGAGGAATCAGGCGCTTCAGAGGCTGAAGACGACCGCGAGGCTCAGCTATCATTTGGAGCTCGGCTGCGTCTAAGTCAAAAACGACAAAGACTCCAGTCCAAAGACTCGGCCGACAAAGACCCTTCTGATAATCAGGAGTCATCATGGAGAGGTCGGCAGGCTCGAGATAGCAGCAACAGCAGCAGCGGCAAGCCGGGTTCCAAGTCAGCCGCCGCCGCCGCCTCCGCTTCTGCGCCGGGCCGCAAAACCAAGAGCGCACCCGAGGAAATGTCGTCCAAGCGGCCCGTATCTCGGTACCGCGAGGTGGTCAAGCCGCCGCCCAACGCGCGACCGAAGCCGCGGGACGTGCGGTTCGAGCAGGAGCTGACGGGCGAGGACTACCGGCGGTTCCGCCGCAACTACGCCTTTCTGGACGAGTACCGGGACGATGAGATGGCCAAGCTGCGTGAGATCATCACGCGGAAGAAGGGCGTTACGCCCGCGGACCGCGAGGACGCTAAGCTGAAGCTGCGCAAGATGGAGGACGAGAAGCGGTCGCAGGAGCGCAAGGACCGCGAGGACGAGCTGATGCGCGAGCACAAGAAGAAGGAGAAGGAGCTCGTCAAGCAGGGCAAGAAGCCCTTCTTCTTGAAGAAATCGGAGCAGAAGAAGCTGTTGCTCATGGACAAGTTTGCAGGAATGAGCAAGAGCCAGGTGGACAAGGCCATCGAGAAGAAGAGGAAAAAGGTTGCTGGCAAGGAGAAGAAGCAGCTACCGTTTGCGAGGAGGACAGTGGAATAGATGCATGTGCCTGGAGTTTGGCGAGTTTGTTATTGTCTTCATACAAAATTAGCGAGTGATCTTAAACGAAGACATACTACACTCCGACATCCCTGAAGGCTTTGCCTTGGGGGTTCATTATGACAAGTCGCTGTGGCTACAAACTATGGTATATTTGCTTCCTTGCTAGTGATTGCGATCCCTAATTCTCTTTTTTTTTTTTTTTTTTTTTTTTTTTTTTTTTTTTTTTTTTTTTTTTTTTTTTTTTTTTTTTTTTTTTTTTTTTTTTTTTTTTTTTTTTTTTTTTTTTTTTTTTTTTTTTTTTTTTTTTTTTTTTTTTTTTTTTTTTTTTTTTTTTTTTTTTTT
Organism: Pyricularia pennisetigena; assembly: GCF_004337985.1. Taxonomy (NCBI): domain Eukaryota; kingdom Fungi; phylum Ascomycota; class Sordariomycetes; order Magnaporthales; family Pyriculariaceae; genus Pyricularia; species Pyricularia pennisetigena. The sequence goes on from NC_043740.1 coordinate 2,879,155, forward strand.
TTTTTTTTTTTTTTTTTTTTTTTTTTTTTTTTTTTTTTTTTTTTTTTTTTTTTTTTTTTTTTTTTTTTTTTTTTTTTTTTTTTTTTTTTTTTTTTTTTTTTTTTTTTTTTTTTTTTTTTTTTTTTTTTTTTTTTTTTTTTTTTTTTTTTTTTTTTTTTTTTTTTTTTTTTTTTTTTTTTTTTTTTTTTTTTTTTTTTTTTTTTTTTTTTTTTTTTTTTTTTTTTTTTTTTTTTTTTTTTTTTTTTTTTTTTTTTTTTTTTTTTTTTTTTTTTTTTTTTTTTTTTTTTTTTTTTTTTTTTTTTTTTTTTTTTTTTTTTTTTTTTTTTTTTTTTTTTTTTTTTTTTTTTTTTTTTTTTTTTGAAATCATCACACCAGACTGTTATGCTATCTAAACCTCTAAGTATATATACTACATACAGTGTACATGAGTGGTATCTTCGCCGTGATTGTTTTACATGTTACATGATCTTAAAACCTCCCGCCTGCCGCAGCAGTCCGAGTCCTTCAATACTGTCCTCTGCAACTCAAGCTTCAGGCACAAGTCCGGATTTCTTGACGCTCTCGGTAAACATCTCCCGGCACTTCACCTTGCTCCCAAGCCTGGCACACAAAAGAAAAGCCCCGCTCAGCTTCCGATGAAGACTGTACGTCTCCTCTGGCGGAGGCGCGAGGCGCTCCTTGATCATGACGGGGATGAAGCTCTTGACCCGCTCGGTGATTGTCTGGTCGCGGAAGTCGTACACCTCGGGCGCGGACTCAAGGAAGGGCTCGGCCAGAGTCAGCACCGACTGCGTGTGCGCATCCAGCATCACCTTGCTCTCGTGGCCCGTCAAGTACCCCAGCTCCTCGGACAGAACGCGGACGCCCTCTCGGTCGCCCTTGGACGCCGCGTACAGCAACCTGACGTACAGAGACACGAACCGCTCCGGGTACTCGCGCGAGGCGCCAAAGTCGAGCAGCTCGAGCCGGCCCGTCTCGGCGTTGTAGAGGAAGTTGGTCCAGTTGGGGTCCGTCTGCATGAAGCGGAACTCGGTTATCTCGCGCAGGCACAGCCGTAGAATGTGGGTCCCGATCCGGTCGCGCTGCTCCTGGGTGAAGGAATGAATGCCCCGCGTGACGCCGATGCCGTGCATAAACTCCATCGTCAACACCTGCTTCCCTGACGCGGCCGTAAAAACGCGCGGCACGGCAAAGACGGCATCTTCGTCCCCGTCGAGGAGCGTGCGGTAGCGCTGGGCGCACTCGGCCTCGCGCTCGTAGTCACACTCCCAGGCGAGCTCGGTGCGCGCGTTGGCGATGGTCTTGTCGAGGTATAGCCCCTTTGGCAGCAGCTTCGTCGCAGCGAGCAACATCCCCAGGTTGTCCAGGTCCGAGTTGATGCTGTCGGCCACCCCGGGGAACTGGATCTTGACTGCCACCTCCACAGGCATGCCGCCCTCGACTTGCGGCTTAAGCGTTGCACGGTGAACCTGACCTATTGAAGCGGCAGCGATAGGCTTTTCTTCAAAGGTCACAAAGAGGTCTCTCCACTCGGAGCCTAGGTTTGCGGCCAGCACCCGGTCGCGCTGCCACGCGGGCATATAGTCGGCCCTGTCCTGCACGCGTTGCAGCACCTCTCGGATCGGACCCGGGAGCATCTTGGAGTCCTGGAACGACAGCATCTGGCCCATCTTGAGAGCGGCGCCGCGCATGCGCGAAAGCTTGGACACCAGACGCTCCATGTTGGCGGGGCTCAGCATGGCTGATGTTCCAGACGTGCCGCCACCGAAGCCACGGCTGATGGATTCGGTCAGCGCGCCGCCCAGCATGCCGGCCGCCAGACCGCCGTAGTTCCAGATGCGGCTGAGCCGGGTTGCCGGCACCTTAGACTCGCGGAGCTGGTAGCCCGAGGCTGCCGGCGCCGGATCTTGTGCCACCTCTGCAGCGGCAGATGGGGATGCCGGGGTGGATATAGTCGGAGATGTGACTGTAACAGGCTCAACGGCATCTGCCTTCGCCGTGGCTATCTCTTCCGACGCTTCCGGTTTTTGCAGTGGTTTGCTCGCTACTTCGGACTCTTTCCTAGAATACTCTGCTGTCAAGCTTTCGAGTCGAGCGGCGTCGGAAGCTCTTGCGCCCTCTACAGTACCTGTAACCTTAAAAGCGTCCTTCGTGCCATCACTGTCCACGTCTGCATCCGACTGGAGAGATTCGAGTATTTTGGATCCCCTTGAAGTCTGGAATATGTTGATATTAATGCCTTCGGGCATCCCATCCGCGGCAGTGGCATCCATCCCTCCCAGCTTCGCCGGTGCGGACTCGAAAACGGGCCTTCTCGGTGTTTTTGTTGCTGCAGCAAAGAGGCCATCGCGGGTCGCCCACGGCGCAACCTGCCTATCTCGGCCCAATATAGCGGCCTCGCCGACTGCATCACGCCCGGCATTCGAACTGGGCTGCGCACGCGTCACCGTTTCTGCTGCTTCGGGGATGGGCGTCGGGACCGAGCTGACAGGCGTTGTCGGTGCCGCGGCGCCTGTATGAGCATTGGAAGGCTCGGGCGCCGAGGCGGGATTTGATGGAGCTGCGGTCGCCGGGCGTGCAGTCAAGCTCGAGCTCTTGCCGAAGCGGTCAATCTGCCTGGCGCGGAGGGCGACATGCTTCGACGCCACCGAGCGCGAGGCGCTGGCTACGGCAGCGAGGTCGAGAACGATGTCGGCGAGCCTCATCGCAAAGGAAGCGCTTCGGGGGTTACCGTGATGAGACTAAGGTCATTGTCTTTTTTTCTGACGTTGGTGGTGGTGGTGGGGTGTAAAACGCTTGCTCGGCTTGAGGTGTCTGTCTGCAATGAGCTCGGGAGAAAAACGTGGGAACGGAGCCTCAAGCTTGCCTAGCTAGGCCCGGAGATGGAAACGGCACCAGGTGGTAGCGAATGCGGATTTGGTTGCTACCCTAAGCTCCGAAAAATAGCGCCTCTGATCCCTGCCCCAAGATTTTGCATCCCGCCAAGGCCGCTTAGAATTTGGCGCCGCTGCAGGGGTACGCAGACTGACGTATTCATATCAAACTACAGCTTTTTTGAGTTTCATTTCATTATGCACTATATGTACTTGGTGCCTGACGTATCAATCTGGTTTAACTACAAGGGAAAAATATGTAGCCGGGTATCAACAAAAGAATCAAAGCATATTCGCTAAACGCCGCCCAAATAAAATGCAAAGCTGTGAACGCCGTCTATCCCCCTACACATGAAGTCGCCGCTTTCAGTGTTTGCCCGGGTACCAAAATGTTAAACTAAATGAGGCCTTGCGGCTAGCTTGTCCTTTGCTCTGATCCTCTCATCTCTATGCGATGCCCATTCTCAGGCAAGCTAGATTGATCGTGACCCAAAGTGCCAAAAAATAAGCCCCCCCCCCCCCCCCCATTGCCGCCTTATGTTTTCGGAGTCGCCCGCTTCGGCAAAGCCGGCTTGGCTCGCGGTGCAGCCCGATGGTCGAATGGTGTTATTGAGTCCGACTTTCGCCCTGCACCACCTAGGTTACTCCATAATCTCTGTGCTGCTGGTGTGAGGCCTCCTGTAACCCTAGGACTGCTGGGGAACTTTGGAACTGGCGTCTTGACTTCCTTGCCCACCATGCCAATCCTGGATGCAGTCCGACGCGACTCTGCGATCCTATCAACCATCCGGTGATGCAGGTCTTCCCTTTTCCGACGATCCTGGAGCTTGAACGGGTTCGCAGTAGCGTCGCCACCGCTGAGACTGAGGATCGACTCTGTCGGCTTCCTCGCAGACTCTGGGGCCGGATCCTCATCATCAACAAAGGCATACCCATTCACACGTGGCGTCTCACTGCCACCGCCTGTAGCCGAGTCCAGGTCTGCTGCTCTTGGCCGGCCCGCAATCGCATCACGCATAGCAGACAATGTCGGTGACGGCGGACGAGACGGGTCCTGCTGAACGACAATATTGGGGTTCGGAGCCCTTGTGTTGGCATACACAATCTCCTTTGGGGGCGCCCTTGATGCCGCCTCAGCCCGTTCGGCTATGGTCTCCATTGCGTCCTCCACCCCATCGGGCTTGAACATGAGATCGTTCCTCGGTTGCCACTTCCAGTACTCGGGCGCAGCTTTCCGATCATCTTTGTCCTTGATGGCTAACTGCATCTTTTTATATCCGTCATCGGCCAAACTTCTCGTCTTGCTGATCCTTTCCTCGACTTCCTTCTGCTTCAACTGCATCTTTGAGGGCATCTTGTTCCCAGTCCATAACCACGCATACTTCTCGGCCTTTTTCTGATTCTGTTTGTCGAGAAGTTTGTAGAAGCTCTCATTGTCCTCGCTGGTATACCGAGACTGGAACGCCGCCAGACCCAGACTGGTGTCGACAGCTGGCTTTTCAGGCGCTACTGTCGTCGCTGCTGGAGTTGACTGTACAGTTGCAGGTGTATCGCCGGCAAACCCTCTGGAGGTATCTGCTGGCTGTGGTAGAGTGCTAGCCGACGGCATGCGCCGCCGACCCGGTGTCATGACATTTTTTAGCCGCCTCGTCGCGCTGGATATCCATTCCTCGTCCTTGGATTCTAGAGCATCCAAATATTCCTGCTGTGTTTGACTTTCGAGAAGACCGGGGAAGAAATCTCGGGCGATAATTTCGGAGAGCGCCTCGGTGTAGGTAATTTCGTCGAGCACATTCTTTGGTCGCTTTATTCGCTTCGCTGACGGCTGCTGCTGCGGCGGCGGCATGAGTTCTGTATCGGTCCGCTTGCGAACGAGGGCCTTGGATTCCGTTTCGGCCATCGTTGATTAATGATTGGGTATTGCGCTTCCTCAGCAAGCAGTATTGCGATGACTTGCAAGGCGAGCAGTAATGACGAGGATGTAGTAGCCAAGCCCCAATACAATGTAATGGTTTGGAATCAAAAGTAACCAGACAACGCTGTGATCACCACCAGGAGCTAAGGGTCCGGCGCCCCACTTCCCTTGAGACTGTCATCCAATTAACGTTGCTTACCAGGTACCTCTAGTTGCGCCTTACGCCCACTCGTAGTACCGTTTTAGGTAGTAGGATCGAAACGGAGCGAACCGCCCCACGCAAGCCCGCCGCGCAGTCCCTCAACCCCCGCCGCAACAGGGACTGCTCCGAAAGCCTTTCCAAAAAGTTCTACTGGTGCCTATATTGCTAAGAGCCGAGGGTGACCCGGTGTCGCTCCGTGAATATAATTCTCAGCTCGCGGTCCCAAGGTTCTGCTGTATCCGGCGCGCGTTCGCCTCTGCTTCGACATTCAAACTTCAGCCACAAAAAACGGCTCAGTGTGCATAGTGTCCAGGTAGTGTAGCAAAAAGGCTCAATCAAGATGGCAGACCCCAAGGCGCAAGCAACCGAGTTAAAGAATCAGGGAAACAAGGCATTTCAATCCCACGACTGGCCAAAAGCTATTGAGCTTTATACCCAGGCCATCGAGTTGAACCCGGAAGAGCCGACCCTGTATTCGAACCGAGCTCAGGTGCGCATTCTCACCGTTGCTTTTGTTTTCCTTATTGGTGATGCCCCGCCAAGGCTGGTTCCCATCTGCTCGCGTGACTGAAACTGATAAACCCTCCTTCACCATGCTTAGGCCTACCTGAAGACGGAAGCGTATGGATATGCCGTTGCCGACGCGACCAAGGCAATCGAGCTGAACCCAGGATTTGTCAAGGTATGCTCAGTCCTGTTTGATACCCGCAGCCATGCGCATCGGGGCATGTCGGATATAGGGTACTGACCGGGATGCGCCATAGGCATACTATCGCCGAGCGATCGCCTATACGGCTATATTACGGCCCCGCGATGCTCTCAAGGACTTCAAGTCGTGTGTCAAAATCGACCCAGGCAACAAAGATGCCAAGCTCAAGTTGGTCGAGTGCCAAAAGGTGGTGCGCCAGCTCGACTTCTACGACGCTATCGAGGTTGGAGACGAGCCGTCGGCCGCCGCTGGCCTCGACGTTGCCTCAATAGCAGTTGAACCCGACTACGACGGCGTCAAGCTGGGTGACGAGATGACACAGGAGTTCATCGACGACATGATGGAGCGCTTTAAGAATGGCAAGAAGATCCATAAGAAATATGTTTACCAAATCGTCATAGCCGTCAAGGATATTGTTTATAACGAGCCTACCATGGTCGAGGTCGACGTCCCGGAGGACGTGACCCTTACCGTGTGTGGCGATACCCACGGTATGTATCCCGCCCGAGGGTTTTTGCAGGGATCGCGGATGCGCAGGGATTCCGGATGCAGCTCACTAACGCCCAGGATCATACAGGCCAATACTTTGACCTCATGGAGCTCTTTAGGCTCAACGGTACACCATCAGAGAAGCACTGGTACTTGTTCAACGGAGACTTTGTCGACAGGGGTTCTTGGTCGACCGAGATTGCGCTGCTTTTGTATGCGAACAAATGGCTCCGCCCGAAGCAGTTCTTCCTGAACCGTGGAAACCACGAAACAGACGACATGAACCGCGCGTACGGTTTTGAGGGAGAGTGCAAAGCCAAGTACAACGAAAGGCAAGTTTCAAAAATATCCGTCTAGTCGACACAGGCACATGACCGAACAAACTGCTGACTCCCTTGATAATCAAAATAGGACGTTCAAACTTTTCTCGGAGAGTTTCTCGGCCTTGCCCTTGGCGACTTTGATCGGCCATAAATTCTTTGTCCTCCACGGAGGGCTCTTTTCAGATGACAATGTCACCCTTGACGACATCCGGAAGCTCGACAGGCATAAGCAGCGTCAGCCAGGCCAGGCCGGTTTGATGATGGAGATGCTATGGACGGATCCTCAGCCAGAGCCAGGCAGAGGCCCTAGTAAGCGTGGTGTGGGCATGCAGTTTGGCCCTGACGTCACTGCGAGGTTCTGTGAAAAGAACGGTCTCGAGGCCATCATCCGAAGCCATGAGGTGCGCATGGACGGTTACGAGGAAGAGCATAACGGAAAGTGTATCACAGGTACGAGATTTGACCCTGCGTCTTGTTGTTCGAGATTCCCTACTTGCATCCAAGATGACAAGACTAACGTGATGTATCTTGGTGTTAGTTTTCTCGGCGCCAAAGTACTGCGACATGACGGAAAACAGAGGCGCTTACATCAATATCAAATCCGATTACAAGTTGCAATTCCACCAATTCGACGCGGTTCCGCATCCCAACATCAGGCCAATGGTAAGCTTGTACTTCTGGTCGGACCAATAGAGCCACTCACATACTGACAACCATCATAGGCCTATGCACAAAATTCACTCATGTCTTCGTTGATGTGAGTTGGCAGTCGTGTATCTTGTACGACCTCGTAGATCGGTGGGGCTACTGGATCCTTCGCTTGCATAGACCAAGAAAGATATCGTTGGTAGCATTTCCCCGGGCGTTGTCTTGGTTCTCAGGATTGGCGTGTGGCGTTTAATGGTGATTGGGGAAAGAGCTTTAGAGGCAGATGGGCTTGCCAAAATCTGTAGCATAGCCGTGACGAATACACAAGCCGCTGGGTGAAGTTCTCACCCCGACGGAATGGTTAAATGGGATTCGGTGGCCGAGTCGGATCGATGCCGCGACAGCAGGCGTGTTCCATTCGTCTTTCAAGACGCGCCAAGACGTCACGAACTCCATAGCGACTGCTGCTCGCTCCTCCCAAGAAGGCTCCCCAGCCAGTCTCCTGCAGCCAAAATACTCAGACCAGTCGTGACCCCGGACTGCACGGCACCGGGCCATGAGGTCACAGCGGCCGAGAAACGGCCCAAGTCTGGACTCGGCAAACGGACCCAAAACTCCCCCTTGGCCGCATCCACCTTGAGCACATCGATAGTGACGGCCGCACCCGTGACACCCAGGAATTGCTGCATGGCAGATGCACAGTACGACCGGGCCTGTAGCGCATCTAGGCTTTGGTGCTCGCCAGGGTCATCGGACCGTACGCGCAGGTGGGCGTATGCATATGCTGGTTTCTTGACGGTGCAAGAGAATATCTCGTAGGATTTGGAGGCGGGATTCTGTGATGCTTTGGTGCTTGTTGACACAGATGTCCTTGAGACATCTGCCATTGTGGTGTCTTCTGATTCCATTTTGAAAGGGGTCTTTTTTTTTTTTTTTCTTCTAATTTGCTTCTTTTTTTTTTTCTCCCCCTAGCAAAACCTGCCCAGAAGTAATAATGGTTTTAGGTATGATAAGTTAACTAGTACATCATATCGTATGTGTGCAGTATTCAAGAGTAGCTTAGAAACACAGCGAGAAATATGAATTTGGAGAAATCGTCCAACTCCAGCGATGCAAGGTACCCGCACAAGATTTTGCACAGTTTAGAGCTGAAAGAGCTGGCTCCGTTCAGTGACATCTGCGGCTGCCATCCATGTTAATTTAAAGCTCCGTTTGAGGCGCCACACCCCACAGGCCTCCGTTTCAATCTTCAGCTAGCCCCACCAGCCATCGTTCAATCCATAGTCAAGATTGCTTGGAGCTGGCTGCATCGTCAGATTCGCTCCCCGAAACCATCTTTACCTTCACTCGTTTCCCAACCTGGTCGATTTTCGCTTTACTGCGTCGGCGCAAAACGACAAAAAGCCCACCAAACACAATGTCCGAGAGCTACGTTGCACCCAGAGACCAGCGCCATTTGCGCGCATGCATGGTCTGCTCGATTGTTGTTCACCAAAAGGTAAGGTTGCCGGTTTTATTAATCATGTGAATAAACAACCGCGCCAGCAGGTTTGTTTACGCGCGGAACAACAAACAACACCACTCTCAGGAAAAAAGAAGCCCAGTCGCTGACCTTTCTTTATTTATCATGTAGCGCTTCTACGATGAAGGGTGTCCCAACTGCGAAGACTTTCTGCATCTCCAGGGCTCGACGGACCAGATCGAGAGCTGCACGTCGCAGGTGTTCGAGGGCCTGATCTCGCTGGCCGACCCGACAAAGTCTTGGGTCGCCAAGTGGCAGCGGCTGGATGGTTACGTCAGAGGGGTTTATGCCATCAAGGTCTCTGGCCAGCTGCCGGATGATGTTAGGGCTACGATTGAGGACGAGTATAGGATACAGTACATCCCGTATGTTTGACAGTTGTCCTCCTTGTTGTTGCGGTTGATGTTGTTGGAGGTGCCTGCTAACGACGTTCCCAACCTTTAGCCGTGATGGAAGTGCCACAGAGGCAGACGTTTAGAGTGTTTGACATGGCGTTTTGGGATCGGCAAGGAGTCTGGGTCTGGGATTTAAGTGATTAGCGAGTAAAGCCTAGTTGGCATTCAATTTCAGTCGTTAACATTCAGATCCGCGCTCGCAGGTGATATGATTATGATTATGGTTGTCATTGTCATTTCGTACCTCCCCCTCTACGTTTGGTTGTATCATACAAACCCCGCGAGAGGCGCCCATGGGTATAGAACTGAGAATATTAACGCCGCCAGACTCCAAGCTTATAAAAACCGTTACCACAGAAAAAGAAAGCTTTTCACATCCTTTGGCGTTTACAAGGCCCCCCTGAACCAGAAAACTCTCTTGACCTCTTGCGCTCCATCTCCTCGCGCATTATCCTCTCTGCCTCGCTTATCTTTTTGGGCTGCTCGATCTTGACTTTCTTTGCGCCGCTAGAGAAAGCGTTTTTCTTGGAGGCAAAAACATTCTTGGCAGCTGGTTTTGATCCAAATTTCAATGATACAGGCTTAGTATCTGTTGTCGCGTCCGTCGCCTTGGCCTCTCCATTCGCTGGGGTTTCTTCGTCAGCATTTACAGCCGCGGGCTGCTCTGCTGGAGCAGGATCCGGTTTGGCGGCTGCAGGCTTAGCACCAATAGAAAGTTTGATCTTCTCGCCTTCTTCCCGTCGCAAGCCCTTATCCTCCTGGTCTTGCTCTGTTGATGCGCCATTCTCCCCAGCGGCTCGAGCCGCGGCATCCTTCTGCGCGCGTTTTATCTGCTCCTTCAGCAAGCGCTGCTCCCGCTCCTCGTCACCCCTGTCCTGCGCCTCTTTCCGCCTAAGCGCTTCTTGCCTCTTGAGCGCCTCGGGCGAGTCGTCAATCCAGGATATATGAATGCCCTTTTCGTTCTCCTCAACGCGACATATGCCTTCTTTACCCAGGTATTTGGCGAACTCTGTCAGACTGGACCACTGGGTACTGTTCATGTGGACGTGCTCCTTGTTGGCGATGTACTCTTGGTAGAAGTGGTTGATCTGGACCTGCTTGTCGCGGTGGCCCGTCTTGAGGAGGTTGATAAAGTCCTTGAGGAAGGCGTCGCTGTACTCGCGGATGTACTTTTTCGGATCCTCTCCCACGATAAGCATGTTGCGCACGTGCGACTCGCTCATGCAGTGCTGCTTAAAGGCGTTGTCGTCGCGCATCTGGCGCTGGCATGGGGTACAGTAGAAGCGAAGCCGCTGAAGGCCTTTGGCCTTCATCTGGTTGCTCAGATGCTTGGTCGTGCCGAACTCTGCTTTCCCCATTTTGGACAGCTGGACCTGATTTTTTTTTTTTTTTTTTTTTTTTTTTTCGGATAGGCGGGTTGGAAAGTATCGAAATTCTGGCAAGGACGAGGTTGGAGAATGCGTCTGAGTGGTGTTTGCGATGATATGATATCGATACGCAGATTTCGGAATCCTGGTCGTCAGAAGCCTATAATCAGATCGTGGCTGCAAGTTTGAGCCCAAGTGGCGGCGACAAGACACACACGAACGGCGGAGGTTCCGTTGCAGGCAAAACCGACTTGGCCCCACTAATGCGGGAGAATCAGTGGGTCCATACGATGCAATCAACCGAATTTCGCGTGCTCACCTGCTCTCGCGTGCTTTCAATTAAACAACAGACGCGTCATTCCATACTTTGGTATATGTACCGCTAGTTCATATTAGCAATGATGAATGCATAATTGATAATCGGCAATCGATATAATGCCTCCGGAACTGATTGTCATAGACAGCTCAGAATCCGAAGATAAAAAGAGCCTTGGTGCCAGACAACTTTCTAAAACGGCGCTTGGTAAGCGCAAAGCTGAGCCTGTCCCGCCACCCATTGAGACTATTCCCTGGACAGACTCAGAAGAGGAAGCAGAGAAGGAAAGGACCAGGAAGAGACGAGCGAAGGAAAGGCGCAGTGCAAAAAAGAAGAGAAGCGCCCGGCCGGAGCCTGGCAGCATCAGTAACAACCAAGGAAGTCGAAGTGCACGTTCCTTAGCCGAAGCAATTAGGGGTCTCGGCGAGGATGCGGCGCCAGAGGACAAGGTCCATGCCGATATCCCACAATATTTGAAGGACCGCAAGAGGCAATTCAATCGGGACCGCGCAACGCTTCAGGAAGCCGGGCTGCTTCTTCCGCCGGACTACACGGATCTTGACTTCACCGATGATGAAGATAATGGCCGGCGGCGAGAGGTCCGACCACAGTTTGGCGATAGGATCAAACCCTGTCGTCCTTACGAGGATATCGAGCTGGAAAGATCAGCAGGTATCATACCCGCACCTATAGCTCAATATCTACGTGATTATCAGGTCGATGGCGTTGCTTTCTTGCATGAGGCATTCGTCTACCAGAGGGGCTGCATCCTTGGCGATGACATGGGACTGGGCAAGACGGTTCAGGTTGCTGCGTTCCTCACAGCCGCATTTGGGAAAACCGGTGACTTTCGGGACTCGAAGCGGATGCGTAAGGTCAAGAGGCTGGGTCGGCGGTATTACAAAGTGCTGATTGTCTGTCCCAGCTCCGTAATGGAGAACTGGAGGCAAGAACTGGCGCGATGGGGTTGGTGGAAGGTCGAGTCCTATCATGGTTTCGGCAAAGACGATGTACTTGATACTGCAAAGTCAGGTCGACTTGAGGTAATGCTTACGACCCCGGCCACTTACAGGCTGCAGAAGGAGCGTGTAAACACTGTCAGTTGGGATGCCGTGGTTGTCGACGAATGTCATAACATCAAGGAGCGGCGCTCCGAGATCACAAAAGCAATGACTGAGGTCAACGCACTTTGTCGCATCGGCTTGACGGGCACGGCCATCCAGAACAAGTACGAGGAGCTGTGGACACTCCTGAACTGGACAAACCCTGGGCGCTTTGGGACCTTTGGAGAATGGACAACCTCCATCAGCAGGCCTCTTACTCTGGGCCAATCCCACAATGCCACACTCCAGGAGCTGAGCATGGCAAGAAAGACAGCCAGGAAGTTGGTACAGAATCTTCTTCCGGACTACTTTCTTCGTCGCATGAAGTCTTTGATTGCGCATCAATTGCCGAAGAAGCGAGACAGGGTAATCTTTTGTCCGCTAACTGATCTCCAAACCGCCGCTTACGAAAGATTCATCGCATCTGAAGAGGTTGAGCTTGTCCGACGGTCTGATGAGCCATGCGATTGCGGATCAGGAGAGAAAAGGGGGCATTGCCATTATGCACGCTTGTCGGATGGGCGCACATGGAATAGGCTCGTCTTTCCTTGTATTCTAACCTTGCAGAATCTGGCCAACCATCTCACGCTGATTGTGCCAAAGATTGGCGAACCCGGAGACAAGGCTGAGAAGCATCTGGCTAGGCTCCGTATTTGCGTGCCTGACAAGTGGGAGCAACTTTACAAGCTCCGCGACTCTCCGCTCATACAAATGGACCCGGAATTCTGCGGCAAATGGAGAGTCTTGAAGGACCTGCTCAAGTTTTGGGAGGCAAACGGCGACAAAGTCCTTGTCTTCTCCCATAGCGTCAAACTGCTACAAGTCCTTCGCGCGCTTTTTCAAACTACCCACTATAGTTACAGCTACCTGGATGGATCATTAGCAATCGAGGAGAGACAGCAGGTTGTTGATGATTTCAACTCAGACCCTCAGCAGTTTGTCTTTCTCATCTCTACGAAGGCGGGCGGTGTAGGTCTGAACATCACGTCGGCCAATAAGGTCGTCATCTTTGATCCGCACTGGAACCCGTCATGGGATCTTCAGGCTCAGGATCGAGCTTATCGAATTGGCCAGGTTTGTGGTTGCCGCTGCTCATATCCATGGCAGTCTTGTTGTGGAACTAGAGCTAATAATTTGACCCAGACTCGAGACGTCGACGTATTCCGCCTGGTCTCGCAAGGAACCATCGAAGAGATCGTCTACGCGCGGCAAATATACAAGCAGCAACAAGCCAACATTGGCTATAATGCTTCAAGTGAAAGGTAGTTTTGTTTCGAAACGGTTTTGCTACCGTGAAAATGGCAAACAGGGAGATCCGCTTTCTATTATGACCTCGTAGGCTGATATTTTTATGCTTCAGACGATATTTTACTGGTGTACAACAAGACAACTCTCGCAAGGGAGAAATATTCGGACTCGAAAACATCTTTACATTCCGTCCCGACCGAGTAGTGCTACGGGATATTGTCAACAAGACGAATGTCGCAGAGGCCAAGGTTGGAGTATATCTGCAAGACATCGATATTGAGTCTGCCATCAAGGATAGTGAGGAGGCAGGCATCCCGATCAAGTTAGAACCGGGGGCCAGTGGCGACGCAGAAGAGCGTGGAGCAAGCCAACTCGCCGACTTCCTCACGTCCAAAACCCATATTAAATCAGGTGGTGAGAACCAACAACTATCTTCTGCTCATGACGCCATACAAGCCATTTTGTCCTCGGCGGGAGTGGGCTACACGCACGACAATGCCGAGGTCGTTGGCACCAGCAAAGTTGAAGCTCAATTGTCTCGCAAGGCCGAGAGAGATCACGAGATTGATGAGAAGGAAGCGCTCAAAGTCCTGTTTGCTGACAGTCAAGATGTTGACGCGAATTCGCTATACAAGCATGATCGGGAGGCTTGGGATGTGGACGAGATGGGAGAAGGTGATGACTGGCAGAGCAAGCGTCCCGAAACATGGTTCCGACCTCGGCTGCGATATAACCCTCCACAAGATGTGAGACTGCGACAGTTCTGCTCCATGGCGAAGGAGTTCGGCTTCAGCAATGCTATAGATTTTGCATTGGTGGTAGAGAGCTGGACACAAGAGCAGCGGAGGAACTGCCTCGATATATTCTACAAACGAAGGGAGTCTGAGCTGCTCAAGACAACCCTGGCTGGCGAGGCAAAGAAACTAGTCAAAAATGAACCCGAAGTCAAGACAGATTCGGCTTCAGCCCGCATAAAGACCGAAGTACTGGAGGAGAATGGAATGATTGGTATCGAGGAATTTCAGACCAAATCCGAGGTTCCCATCAAAACCGAAGCGGGGGTTGCCGACTCAAAAGTGAAGATGGCACCGATGAATGATGAGACCGAGAGCGACCCGGATGATTGTGATGCGGTCAAGGTGAAGGACGAGGATATGAGCAAGATTGAACGTGAACCAGGGCTGGTCACGACTAAGAGGCAGTCAGCAATATTCTTGTTTGACGACGATGATGAAGATGACGAGCTGTGAGATGGTTCCTTGTTTGTATTTCCTGGTTTTATGATACCCATTGGCGTTTGTCTGGACTTTAAGGAAGTGCAATCAGTGTTCTCCGATGATAAGGTGCCTTGTGACACAGTATCGTCCGTGTCTTTTTTATTATTACCATTGTTATTTTGTCCAACCTCCAAACATCGCATAGAATCGTGTCTGGCCCTTTTCTCAGGATATCAGTGTACTGGATTTAATATTACTCTCTAGTCTAGTTCCTGTTTGTCAATTGGACCTACGTAGTAGGTTCTTCGCCGGCTGCCTAATATCATCACAAGACCACCCTCAACGGCAATATGGGTTCTTTGTTCATGCAAAGTTCCGAGTCAGTAACGTTGTGGCACGCGAACTATGATTACGACTGGACTATGGCAGCGCTTATTTCAATGCCCTGCGGCCAGTTTACTCCGCAACAACGGGAATGGTGTGTGAACCACCGTGCCGCATCGCTTGCGTGCCGTGACTGTGACCTGGTATGCACCTCGCCTTTGCTCACGTTTTTGGTGCCGTATTGCGTTGGTCGACGGTAAGTGTTGCACTAAAAACACCGCAAAAAGGCGAAAGCCCCCGTTAATGACTAATGCCAGTGATTTCTGTAAATATAGCCTGCAACACAGTAAGCAGAGCCACCTTGGCCATGGGCGGGGTGGGGAGAAGCAGCATGGGCGAAGCACACAGAACACCGGGAGTTTGGAACGGGAGGCAAATCCTGTTGTACATTAGGTTCGCGCCTGTCGAGGTTTCGTGCCATATCTACAAGTATTATGAGGATCATTATAGAGAGGAGGGTACGGGAAGGTCGCTTGTGGGGTTCGCGGATATGGCCGGCACCCGCTCGCGTCAACCCATGGAGACGATCGGCGAGCGAATCAGAACAGCCCCCAACTGTGCTCGAAATGCAGGTACTTTTGTGTCTTGTTGTGCGACCTTTGGAGGTCAATAAAAGTTGGTACATGTCGGAAAACTATTGTTTGTCTCCGACGTCTTAGTATGGGTTCAAAACGTTCTAAATTTGCATGGAGACCGGTGAAAACTTACTCAAATCCACAGTTTCTTGTATAGTAGCCTCATTATCGGGGCCGCCGCTTAGTCCTTTATTACACTCTGATACGAGGATAAGGCCCTCCAGACTAGACCTGCCGCACGTGCCGGCAAAACCGCCGCTATCGGCGTGGACGCCGGCGAAGGCCAAGGAAAGGGCTGTAACAATGGAGAGCTGAATAGCGAATGGAAGTGGTAGGGGTGATCAAGGTGAAAAATAACAGAGGGGAAACTTGGGTAGCTGAGGAAAGCAAATGTTGGACCAGTCGCGGAGAATTAGAATGGAAGATCAATTAAGAGAATGGGAAACGGTTTGCTGATCGAAAATGAAATCATTGCATCGATGAGAACGCCTATTGTTATTATTATTATTATTTTTACAAAGATATATCATCCATGGAGTATAGAGTGCATTTAAAAATTAAATCCACATCCTCTTGTTTCTGTATATTTATAAACATTGATAGCCCAATGAAGCGAATTGCTAAAATGTTACGTTGGTCTGGGCAAAACACGATATCAATTATAGCCGAATGGCATGCAGGATTAGTTTTATTATCTACCCATGACTGGTGAGTGGGGAAGGTTGCTCTCCGATAGCGTGGCTACCCTCCACTTCGAGGGAGGAAAACATACTGATGCGGTTAGGATGTTCCCGCCCACGTTTATCGGGAGTTGGGTTGGATGTTTTCAGCTTGGGTGTGTGTGGTGCTACTGCTAGACCTAGTGCGCTGAGCCAAGGTGCATCCGCTTCTGTGCTTTCGTCAGGAAAACTTTTTTCCTAGTGGGACAAGAAACTGAGCAAGTTGATAGGAAATTATACCTCATAAGTACACAAGTACCGTAAGACGACTTCACCTGCAATACTGCGTTTTGTGAGTAGTAATAGTGATATAGACAATAAACTTACTTTACCTACGTACAGTTCGGTGAAATGTATCATCGTCATCATCGTTGATCCCTGTCTCTAATAAGATCTACGATTGGTCTCTTGGGGTTGTCCAAAAGTCTTGTCAATTCGGAAGAACCGGTAGAATGCACAATAAACTCATGGACGAAAGAAATTGAAAAGCAATCACGAGGCAGGACGAGGCACGGCGCATGCCAGTTCAGTCAGTCCATGTTTCGCCGAAAAAAATAATAATAAAATAAAATAAAAATAAAAACGAGGCTTTTCAAATTTCAAGGCATTATGCTGTGCTGTGCCCCCAGCGTCGCTGTGTCTCTGTAAGTGCCTTGTGTACCGCACTGCAGGCAGCTCAGGTAATTAAGAGAAGGCCAAAGTGTGTGTCAACCCCAACAGATGAATCTGATGAACGAAGCGTATTTTTGGACGGGATTGACGAGTCGGGACCTTACCAAAGTCACCCACCCTCCCGGTCAACCCGCACGCGGCACCTACCTTACGTTGCTTACCACGTACCTCTTCCAATTGGCAGGGTCGCGTGTTGTTGGTCAGG
Source organism: Pyricularia pennisetigena (assembly GCF_004337985.1). Lineage (NCBI taxonomy): Eukaryota > Fungi > Ascomycota > Sordariomycetes > Magnaporthales > Pyriculariaceae > Pyricularia > Pyricularia pennisetigena. Next base: position 2,896,037 of record NC_043740.1, read on the forward strand.
TTCCAAGTACTCGTACCTACCTTAGGGAGTTCTAGCGCACGCAGCCTAGGAGAAAAAAAAAAAAAAAAAAAAAAGGCCAAGCTTACCAAGGACTTTTTATTACGTGGTACTCAAATCATAACCCATGTCAGCGAAGAAATAACGACGTCGTCTGCTTCCCCATTGTTGTTGAGTGCGCTTCAAAACCACTCCCTTTTTTTTTCCCCCTTAGTTTGACTTTGTACCTACCTTACCCATGCATTAATCATATGGATGGATCCAGGCATCCCAAAGCGACTAGTAATCGATCTCTCCTTTTTCATCTCTGTAAACTTTTGACCAAAGCCACGCTCATTTTCTTTTTCTTGTTTATGCTGTACGTGCGACTCGAGGTTGGTTTGTCCCCGAGACAGCAATTCCTCATTCTGCCGTTATATAGCCTTTCTCTTCGAAAGCTAGTCTTGCATGTAATTGTCTTGAATCAAGCCAATTCGATCAGCCAAGACCCACTGCACCCTTCGGGACCCTTTACATTCACTGTATTGCGAACCTGCTGCCACATTTAAAGTTCACGAACACTGGCAAGCGTATGTATACTCATCCATTTCCCCAGTTTCATCCGACCTGGGACTGTCATGACTTGTGTCTGTGCCTACTTATCGACCTACATATAGGTCTGATAGGTCTTCCCCCCGGAAGTATCCATACTGCTGCTGATTCTGACTCTTGCCTTACTCCCTATCTAGAGCCTAACGACTTGCGACCCACTAACTCCTATCATTGCCCTCTTTTTCAAATTCTCACACGACGACGACGACGACTACTACTAGACATACATACAAAACAGACGTCGCGCGAGCGACATACGCAGACGACATGCCCCCAACTACAGTAGCAACTAATGGTATACACAAGGAGGTGGGGGAGCTTCATATCAACGGTAACGGTAATGGTGTACGGGCCAGGATGGCCAGGAAACAATCCAGCCCAATGATGCCAGCCTTCATGGTCTCGGCTCCTGGGAAGGTCATCATGTTTGGAGAGCACTCGGTGGTGTACGGCAAGGTACGCGGGCAGTTCATACGGCTCGTCCATACTCGGGGGTTGACCTATGGGCTAACAAATCATCTTGGACTATACAGAAAGCTATCGCTGCCGCCATAAACCTCCGATCATATCTTCTCGTAACGGCGCTGTCCAAGTCGAAAAGAACCATCACACTCAGATTTCCAGACATCGACCTTATCCACACTTGGAACATCGACGACCTGCCGTGGTCTACCTTTTCGCAGCCTGGCAAGAAAAAGTACTACTATGACCTTGTCACATCTCTAGACCCCGATTTGATGGACGCGATCCAGCCCCACCTTGAGCCCGTATCTAGCGAGGCCCCCGACGCGCAACGCAAGGTCCACATCAGCGCGGCGGCCGCTTTCCTCTACTTGTTCCTCTCCCTTGGTTCACAAGCCTTCCCTGGAGGCATTTACACGTTGAGGTCGACGATACCCATCGGCGCAGGCCTGGGCTCGAGCGCCTCCATCTCGGCGTGCCTCTCGGCAGCGCTCCTACTGCAGATCAGGACATTATCGGGACCTCACCCGGACCAGCCGCCTGACGAAGCCCGCGTGCAGGTCGAGCGCATCAACAGGTGGGCTTTTGTAGCCGAGATGTGCATACATGGCAACCCATCTGGGGTGGATAATACGGTGTCGACCCAAGGCAAGGCCGTGGTGTTCCAACGGCTGGACTATGCCAAGCCGCCTGTCGTCACCCCGATGTGGGACTTTCCTGAGCTGCCGCTGCTTGTAGTGGACACAAAGCAGGCCAAGTCGACCAAGTTTGAGGTTGAGAAGGTGGCCAAGCTTAGGGAAACACACCCCAAGATTGTCAACTCGATACTGGACTCGATGGATAAACTTACCCAAGCGGCGACAGAGGTGATGACTGACGAGGATTTTGACAACGAGGACGTCGAGAGCCTGCAAAAGGTGGGCGAGCTTATGGGTATGAACCACGGCTTGCTTGTGTCTTTGGGAGTGTCGCATCCTAGACTGGAAAGGGTGCGTGAGCTTGTGGATCACGAGGGGATAGGATGGACAAAGCTTACAGGCGCCGGCGGTGGTGGATGTTCGATCACGCTGATGAGGCCCGATGTGCCGAGGGAGAAGCTGGAGCGTCTGAAGGAGAGGCTAGACGAGGAGGGATACCTCAAATTCAGGACAACCCTGGGCGGTGGCGGCGTCGGTGTGCTGTGGCCTGCCGTGCTGAGGAACGGGATGGACGAAGATGAGGAGGGTGGGATGGAAATTGACGTCGAGAAGTTCCTGAACGCAGACGGAAACGAAGGAGTCGAGAGGCTTGTTGGTGTGCACGGCACAAGTGGTGAGAGGGAAGGTTGGAAGTTTTGGAGGGTCGGTAATGCATGACCAACCCCCATTGGCCTCACTTTGCAAACAATACTACGACGCTTGGAGAGTACGAGCAGAGAAGCGGGGGAAGCTTTCACATCAGACTACGGCGTGCCGGCACATCAGCCGTAGATGGTGTTGGTACTACGGGCGTGTTCGACGCAGATGCACCTGCTTCGAGACTGGTCGGGCGTCAAGATTTCTTGATCTAAATGGAGTCATCGGGAACGTATAGTCTTTTTCAGTCTTTGGATGCTGTTTGGAGCGGCAAAAAATGGAGATGGGGATCGCGGGAGTCTCGGAAACGATGGAAGATTTATGGTAATGTTAGACCTTGCGTGAAGCCAATCAACAAAAGCTAATTAGAAGTACAAAGTTTGCTCGAATGTGCTTATCTGGGCCAACTAAGCTAGGGTGCACCTAGGTCATAATCACACTAATAAATAAACAATTGATCCATCTAACATGGAAGGTCTGAATTGTCGTGATAGATAAAACAGATGATGCAAGGGAGTTGGTATTTTTCTTTATGTTAGCATTGTAGTCAATTGCTTTGGCACTTTTGCAGGGTCGTTCTCTGTAATTACTGAAAATTCCCTAGTATTGTCCTCCCGCAATCGGAATCTGGAGCTAACCCCGCATTGGAGCTACAAGCTCCCTGCGGCATGTTACGGTAACTGCGAGGTACGGTACTGTACTGCTTCTCCACCACTCCGAGCAAACCACAAAAAATTACTCGAGACCAAGTTCAAAGTCTAACGGGCAATACAGAAACGAAGCGCACAAGAGAGAACAATGCCACCGAAAGCAAAGGCTGCCCCAAAAGCCAAAGAATCTGAGAGTGCGTGATCTTGGGTGCTGCAGTTCCTCCTTTCCACCTTCCTCTCCCTCTTTTTGGGAACGCAACATTCCTCCGTCCCCCCCCCCTTGCCTCAAGTGAAACCCACCCAACTCACGCCAACCACTTGCCAGAACCCAAAGAGGCGCCTCCTCCACCGCGCACCCTCAACGAGCAAAGCCAACAGAGGTACGAGCTCGCTCACCCGCTTCACGAGGCCTTCCAAAAGGTCGGCATCAGCGGGCTATCGGCACCAGAGCTCCAACTGTGGACGAGCGCGCAGTACTGCCGCGCAACGGCGGCGAGCACAGGCACCGCCCATAAGAAGCAACAGCAGCAGCTCGGGAACAAGGCCCACCGCGAGACGTGGCGGGCCTTCAACGAGGCGTCTTTACCCTTGCGCGTGCCCAAGAAGCCCACGTGCTGGGGCAAGGACTACGCCGGACGGGACGTCGGGGAGCTGACCCTCGACCAATTCCGCGCCAGGTTCGAGAAGCGTGCCAGGCTTACTTGCCTGCTCGCCACCAGGGGGACGTCGGCACCGCAGACGGAGCCGGAACTCATCAAGGAGAAGCGGAGGAGGCTCGAGATGGCGACCTTGAGGAGCGAGCTCTACGGGGAGCTGGTGGGAAGCCTTGCGAGGGATCCGGCGTGGGACGACGTGGTGCCGATCCCGTTGAACGAGCCTGACAATGCGCTGGCGGCCATTGCGTACCCGGACGATTATGCTGAAGGTATGCTGTGTTGTGATCTGGGATCCAAGGTTCCCGGCGGCGCGAACATCAAGATGCTGATGCCCTTACGCTTTCTGTAGCCATATCATATCTCCGTGCCGTCATGGCAAGCAAGGAGTACTCACCGCGCTGCCTCAAACTCACTGAGCACATCATATCCATGAACCCGGCACACTACACCGTCTGGCTGTATCGCTTCTCCATCATCAAGGCCCTCGGGCTCGCCATCCCGGACGAGATCCAATGGCTCAACAGCGTCGCGCTCCAGCACCTGAAGAACTACCAAATCTGGCACCACCGCCACCTTCTGATAGACAGCTACTACCCTCAGATAGCAGACGACAAGGACCAGGTCGCCCAGCTGGCCGCGTCGGAGCGCGACTTCATCACAACCATGCTGGCCGAGGACACCAAGAACTATCACGTGTGGTCGTACCGCCAGTTTCTCGTCAGGCGGCTACAGGCGTGGCGCGACCCGGATGAGCGCCGCGCCGTCGAGGGCCTGATCGACGACGACGTGCGGAACAACTCGGCCTGGAGCCACCGCTTCTTCCTCGTCTTTACCGACCCGGAGCAGACCACGGCCGGGTCGCACGCCACAGAGGCCGACCCGGCCGTGCCGGCCGCCGTCATCGACGAGGAGCTTGCCTATGCCAAGGCCAAGATCAACCTCGCGCCGCAGAACCAGAGCCCCTGGAACTACCTGCGCGGCGTGCTGGTAAAGGGTGGGCGGGAGCTGGCGACCGTGGAGGAGTTTGCGTCGGGCTTCGTGGCGGACCTGGGCGACGCCGACAAGGAGGAGGTCAGGAGTACGCACGCCCTCGACCTTCTAGCTGAGATATACGCCGAGAAAGGGGATAAAGATAAGGCGATCTTGTGTCTCGATAGGCTTGGGGACAAGTGGGATCGGATACGCAAGGGGTACTGGGACTGGAGGAAGAAGACATTGACGACGGCCGTCTGAGCGTGGTCGTATTGCATTTACTTGTTTGTTTTTAGCACATTACGGGGTTTTATGGGAATAAACCTTGATCGATTTGGGTATTTGGTTTTGTTTTTATTGCGATCTACGTATCGACACGGAAACCTGGTCCTCCTATCCTCCGCCTCCATTTTGGTCTAGATGTTTAGCAGCTCGATAAGCTGCTGTTGAATAAGGGGCCTTTTTTTTTTCCCTGCGGACTTTGATTTTGCGTCGTCTCCATGCTGCCAACTATTTGGGACTACTATGTCCTCTGTGCCTCTTTTAATATACCCTGTCAAAGCCATGGAGTTTCCCAAATGGCGGCATGTGGACCATGAACATGCCGTGGTCGTTGGATTGTCGCATTCAAATGACTTCCGATTGTTTTCACACTCGGAAAAGTAGCATAAACACGCTGAATGTCCATTTCAATCGTCCGGTTTCGGCGCTTGCTCCCTTTCGTGCTATGCACCTGACTACACCAGCCAGGCACGTGATATCATGCGAGGAAAAGCTGAAGTCTTTTTTTTTTTTCTTAGTTGTTGTTTTTTGTTGAAGCGGAGCCGCGACTCGGCGCTGTGATATTTTCAGAGAAATTCCTATAATTTCCCCCCCTTTTTTTCACATAGCCCGGTAGTTCTGGCTCAAAATCAGGAACCTCTTGGCGCCGCGCTGGGCCTTGGGTCCCATGGAATCCCAGTTGGGCACCAGGACAAAGACCTCGGTAAAGGGCCTACGGGGCGCGCTCCTGTCGGCGCCGAACTGGACGGCGCCGTTGACCATGACCATGATGGAGATCTTGTGGTCGCGGTCGGCGCGGTCGCGGCTGGTGCGACCGGCCTGCTGGGCGGGCCTGAGGTTCTCGGGCATGGCGACGACAAAGTTTGCGTTAAGAACGTGCGCGTCGAAGCCCTCGACGTCGTATTTGACTCGGCCGCCGTTGGCCTGTTTCTCGAGCAGCTCCTCGAACTTGGTCGGGTCCTCGAGGACCATGCCGTTGATGCTGATGTCGGCTTGCATGTTGGCGCCCCGGTAGTGCGCACTGCTGTTGATGTAGTACGAGGCGAGCTGGCGTCGCTCCGAGCAGCTCTTGTAGTATCCGTCGACAAAGGCTTGGGCGCCTGGTCCACCGGCGGAAAAAGGGAGGAAAGTGGTTTGGTGTAAGTTACTGGGGGTTGTCTTCTTGTATGGTGTCTTCCATTTCAGGTCGGTTGGTGACGGTTCGGGGTAATAGTACCTTCGGCAGAGGTCTTGACCTCGTTGTCCTCTGACATGATGTATATTTTGGTTTGTTTTGCTGTGCGATTTGCAGCTGAAGTGTTTCAGTGTGGTCTTTGTTGTCTGGTTTGTCCTCTTCCGTGGTATTTATGGCAAGGACGTGTTTGGCTGAACGTTGATGGTCTTGAGGAGCTTATCGGATGTATGAAGCTGATAGTTATTTAGGCGAGTACAATCCAAAAGGAATAGAATACAGAAAAGAAAAAGAAAAAGGCAGGCAAGGGCAAACGATTCGAGCTAAATAAGGAAAATATGGTGAGGCAGAAGAGCTCAGATCAGTCGCAAAATGACTTTGGAAGGCGGGGATCACCCTAGGCTACCGCGCGCATGGAAAGATGGGAGTCAACCTACGTCGACACAGTAATCGGCAACAGTGCGCAAAGGACAGTACCTATCAAAGTCGAAAGTTGGGAGTTCCATTTGGGTGGCCCCACCCCCTCGGAGCTCAAGCTGTCAAGGCTGGCTTGGCTGGTAAGCTGGGGAAGTGTGCATGCAGACGTTTGCAGCTTTGTGCCAAGGCTTTTTAATTGGTCAATGTGCCAGCCATTTACAAATTCGCGTTGGAACATTTGTAGTATTTTCAAACTCATCACACCCTTTAGTGTGGAGGTCACAGCAGTCCGACAGCTGCGCTATCCACAATGGGGCGCCTCACTTTTCCTCGGATTCAAAAGCTGTCGCGGTTACCGTCTACACTAACACACGCAACAACACCTTGGACCTGTGCATCATGTAGACACCAGGCCAATAGCAGTGGGTGGCAGCGCATGGCCAGCACCGCAGCAGCCAAGAAGCCATTCTACGCAACGACGCCGATATTCTACGTCAACGCTTCGCCTCACATAGGACACTTGTACACCCTGGTCTTGGCTGATGTTTTCAAGAGATGGAAGGTCCTTCAGGGCGAAAAGGCACTGCTCTGCACAGGCACAGACGAACACGGCATGAAGATACAGCGTGCCGCAGCCGCCAGTGGTATGACTCCGAAGCAGCTTTGCGACGCCAACAGCGAAGTCTTCCTTGAATTGGCAGAGAAGGCCGGGATCGACAACGACTTTTTTATACGCACCACCGATCCGGATCACAAGGAAGCTGTTCAGTATTTCTGGGATAGGCTATGGGATAGAGGGTACATTTACGAGGCAACTCACAAGGGCTGGTACTGTGTGAGCGACGAGACCTTTTATCCAGAGTCTACGATCGAGAAGAGGAAAGATCCCATGACGGGAGAGGTGTTCCTCGCCTCCAAGGAGACTGGAAATGCGGTGGAGTGGATGGAGGAGAAGACCTACCATTTCCGTCTGACTGCGCTCAAGGATCAGCTACTAAGGTTCTTTGAGGAGAATCCTGAATGGATCGTGCCAGCTCCGAGGATGAAGGAGGTGGTTGATTGGGTCAAGAACAGCCTCGAGGACCTCTCCGTTTCCCGCCCCACTAGTCGGCTTGACTGGGGCATCAGGGTGCCCAACGATGAGAGCCAGACGATTTATGTGTGGATTGATGCGCTGGTCAACTACCTGACCAAGGCAGGTTACCCGTACTGGACCCCAGAAACGGCTCAAAAAGACGGCTGGCCCGCCGACATCCAGATTATCGGCAAGGACATTGTGCGCTTTCACTGCGTCTACTGGCCGGCCTTATTGATGGCGCTCGACCTGCCATTGCCAAGGCGTATTCTCACGCATTCACACTGGACTCTGGGTGGAAAAAAGATGTCCAAGTCGCTGGGAAACGTGGTGAACCCCTTCCTAGCCATGGACCGGTTCGGCGTCGAGGTGATCCGCTACTTCCTCATATCCAATGGTCGTCTCCTCCATGACGCCAGCTACGATAACAAGATTGTGGTTGATGTCTACAAGAGGCAGCTCCAGGGCGGTGTGGGAAATCTACTTGGACGCGTGATGCGGTCTAAGAAATGGAACGTTCCCGAGATTGTCGAGAGGTGCAGTACCGAGGGGCGGCCTACCAACTCCGATGTTGAGCCAACGTACTCGGCATTCCAAGAACGTCTTGCTCAACTGCCAGGCATGGTGGCCGAGGCCTTTGGCGAGTTGGACCCAAGCGCAGCTCTGCGCAGCATTGCCGATATGGCTACTGAGGTATGTGTTTCATTTGACTTGTACAGTTTTTTCGAGTTTGAGAGGGAGCTTTCGCTGCTGACTCTTCCTGTTTCACACAGACGAACAAGTTCATCACCGACTGTGCGCCTTGGAGCGTCAGCAATATGGATGACGCCGACGGAGCAGAGCTGAAAGTGAGGTCGTGCATTTACCTCTGTGCCGAGTCGCTGAGAATCATTGGTATTTTGCTGCAACCCTTCATCCCGAAAAAGTCCAGCGAGCTCCTTGACATGCTGGGCGTTAAGGAAACACACAGAACTCTTGCCCACGCCAGCACAGGAGCCGATTCCACGTATGGTGTGCCAAAAATTGCCTTGGGATCCTCGGGTGCGCATTCGGGGCTGTTCCCGGCCCTTATTGTCGAGCGGTAGGTAATTCACTGCTCGGCCTTTAACTTGTTGTAATGTGTACAAATATGTAAGATTTGGTGGAACGTACCGGCGCTGCTAGATGTGTATACCATAACTTTTTTTTTATTTTTTGATTTTAAAAAAAAAGAAAACACTTGGGAGGTCACCCGAGTTTACATTTGAGAGGACATAACTGGATGTGTCCCCGCTTGTTCCCACGACTCTAATTCCATCCACCACTTACGACACGTGCAGTCGTTTCCACCACGCTACAGAATTTCACTTACAGCGTCATGTTTACCGTGACAGAACATCCCCTTATTTACACGCTTATACCGACGGGGTTACAATCAAGCAAATCTTGTGATGCGAAATGAAACTCAACAAAGATACAGGTACGATCTGAGATCCTTGTTCATTGAACCAGATTTTGGTATCTTTGTTACTTACCCCACTATTCTCCCTCCCAGCAATTTCTACTGACCAAATCCTTCTGGTCCCGTATGATAAACACCATGTTGTCACCTACCACCGATGGATGGAGGACCCCGTAAGTTGGTGCCTACACAATTGAGATGGTCGGACTCCTAACATTGGCGATATCTTCCTCTCCCTCGAACCCCAGGCAATACAGGAGGCCACGGCCTCGGAGCCCCTGACGCTCGAAGAGGAGTATGAGAACCAGCAGTCATGGCGGGATTCGCATGACAAACTCACCTTTATCCTCTGCCAGCCAGCAAAGGCGGAAGAAGACGGGGTGGAGGCGGGACAATGCGACTCGCCCGATAAGATGATTGGCGACATTAACTTTTTCCTGTATCCCTGGGACGAAGAGGAAGATAACGATCAGCAGACGACCAGCACAGAGACGGCAGAATACGTCGGCGAGATCGACGTCATGGTGGCCGATATGTCCCAGCGCGGCAAGGGGATCGGAAAAGCGGCCGTGGATGCTTTCATGCACTACATCTGCTGCAATTTAAAGCCAATCCTACAAGAGCACCACGGTGTTACGGGCGAGCCCAGCTTGCGCAAGTTCATGGTCAAGATCAAGGCTGACAACCAAGCGAGCATAGCGCTGTTCAAGGGTGTGGGCTTCAAACAGGATGGCGATGTCGACTATTTTGGCGAGATCAAGATGGTTCTAAACGACTTTGGTAGTGTTGCTACCAAAGCGGTGCCTGGATTCCGCGAGCTGACATATTGTCGCCCTCCAGCGCAAAGTGGAAGCACTCAAGGCACCGGTTTGTGAAGGAAAACAAGGTTCTTGAAGATATGTCCTCTAGAGTGGACGATTAACTCTATTCTATTTCTTAATGTCACGAACCAGGCTCAGAAATAATTACCCAAATCCCGCTAAATTCGAAGCCCGACCTAAACTCCAGGCGCCCAAAACTCCAAACTCGCCATATCAGAACCAATTATATCCTGACTCTTTGTCAGGCTTCCTCCCAATGCTTTTTTGGTTATACTCCAAACTCTTCCTTGTACCTCAAGAGCGCCTCAAGCGTGGTGTGCGAGCCACCACACACCACTAGCACTATGTTCTGCTTGGCCCACTCGGCGTCGCTCATGCCCTTGCCCAGCTTCTGCCTCAGCTGGCCGTTGTACACGACCGAGATGGTAGCGCCACAAGCAACCTCAACGAGCAGCCTCGCGTCGTCCAGGAACTTGACGGATCCCATAACCGCGTCGGCGTCGTCCACCACCGTCGTAACGAGCCTGCCGGCCGCGGCCTTGGTCCACTCGTAGGCGCGGCTCGCCACCCTGGCCACGCCCAGCGACGAGCAGATGGAAGTGATGTTTGGCAGCGTCATGAGCTTGCCGGCGCGGATGCTGGCGTCGAGGCTCTCGGCGCCCCGCGTCTCGACGGCCAACACCCGGGGCTGCTGCGAGGCGCGGCCACAGTAGATGCGGTCCAGTCCGTCCATGATGCCGATCAGCAGGCCGCCGCCGCCGACGTTGCAGACGATGGCGTCGGTATCCTTGGGCCCTCCCGGCTGCAGCCTCATCTGGGTCGTGATCTCGTCGACGATGCTCGAGGCGCCTTCCCAGATGTCGGGGTGGTCAAACGGCGAGACGTAGACGCCGTTCGGGTCGTTGATCAGCAGCTGCGACTTGAGGTACGCGTCCGCCTCGGCGATGCTGTTGCCCCGGCGCAGCACCTCGGCTCCTAGCGCCTCGAGCTTCTCAACCATGTGTGCCGGGGTCTTGATCGGGACCACGATGGTGGCGGGCTTGCCGAGTGATGCGGCAGATGTGGCACACGCCAGCCCGGCGTTGCCCCCCGATGGGCAGTAGAAGTGTACGTCGTCCCTCGGCGTGAGCGCTATGGCGCGCTGCATCATGTTGCCGATGCCTCGGGACTTGAATGAGCCTGATGGCTGGAGGTTGTCTAATTTGAGGTAGATGTTGCTGTAAAGGGGCATGCAAGTATGGTGAGCACATGTCTCTCGACGTTTGAATTGGGACGAGATCAAGGACTTGAGGGAGTAACTGCTTACCAGCCAGCTGCGCGTGAGACTTGGGGAGAGTACAAGCATGGTGTCTCAACCCAGGGCTTCGCAGGCTCTGCTGAGTAGGATCCCATCTTGGCTGTGGTGTGTGTATGTGTGTTGAACTAGATTTGACGATGCAGATTTGATAATGACAGAAAGAGAAGCACAGGGGTTTCTGTCTGTTATTGGCTGACTATTGGTTGTACCATAAAGGCAGGGATGAGGTTTTGCTATGAGTGTTGAACTGCCAGACCAAGTGGTATTAAAGGCAACGGATAATCAAGTGGCAAACAGTTTGTTATATACTACTTCCTATCAAGCCCTGGGGGGCGCTTATCTTCCTTTCTGCCCAACTGACCGGGAACCTAGAATAGGTCGAGATGGCGAGATAACCCCGTGGATCAAAGCACACGAGGCGGTACGTACCCGTCCGTCATTCCTCCCATGCCTCCCCCGGCTGGTGCCATGGCTGACCGTGGGAAACGCGGAGAAGTAAAGATGAGGAGGAGAAGATTTTTGCGTAAGAGAAACTACGGTCCAACGGGGATCTTGTGACGTTGATTTGGGGAAGGGACCTTGGATAGTGGACTCTTCATTATGTAAATGCCGACACCAAGTGACCTATCCTGGCATCACTATCCATTTCTGGTCACCGGTAAAGAATAAAAAAAGACAAAAAAAAAAAAAAAAAAAAACTTAGTATAAACGTCCAAGACTCCGTAGGGCTGCCCAGACTATCCAAGACCCGCCACGGCCAAGTCCGCCTTGAAAAGGCCATGCACGCATTAGGCACAAGACGCAGCGATCGAACGCATCGAAGCATACGAACTTCTTTGAGTGGAGAAACAATCTCGCTGTTTATGGACAATCATGAGGCTCTAGCACGGACGCCATGGGCCAGGTCCGGTGCACCGTATCCACCCGCTGGGACGGGCTGCTGTGTCTCATTGGTCAATTGACTCGATTTTTTCGACGGCCCCAACGGAGCGTCATAGGCTCGAGATAAAGGCCCTCGCCTCTCCGACGGAAAGGGGTTGCCTGCATTTCGCCGTCTGCTACTTTCCCGCGGATAACCTGCTTTTCCGGCCATTTCCCACAATACGAACATTTTGACGTTTTGTTATCGCAACTTTTGCGCAAAGTGCCCCGATTGCGAAAAAAAGAAAAAAAAAAATTAAAAAAATTAATTAAGCTTTCGTCCGTTCAAAGCTTCCCGCTTCATTACCACTGGACTTGCAGATATGAAAGCGGCCCGCGTTCCACCAGAACTTGCCGAGCGCTACGAGTATTCAGGTCCATCATCCCGTCTTGCGGAGAGGAAGGAACTTCGGTGTTGAATTACCGTCCCCTACGGTGTTGTACAACATCTACGCACCTTACTCGGCAGTTATCTGGACAAGTCAGGTGATCGGCATTATCTTTTCTTTTTTACATTTCAATGCTTTATCTATCGCTTCTACACCGTCTTGGAACACCTGCCTGCTGCCAACCTGAATCACCGAGAACCGGGACTGGGGCGGAAAGATAATTAAATGCCTGATAAAAAGGCCAGGTTTGCTTTTTTATCGAGTTGATAACCTCGCATTGGTTCTGCGAAGCCTGGCAGACCGCATGTCAATCCCGGGTCACGCCCGTCGTGGAAAGTTTGTTGGGTTTATCGTATGCCCAACGGGCCCTGACTCCGTTCGTTCTCAGGCACCCTTATCTCCTCACCGGCGGATTGTCATGGCGTCCCTCGTCGGACCAATCCGCACTGCATTTCAGAAGGATTTCTATTTCAAGGCGCGATCCGTTCGCAGATTCAATTCTCCTGCGTATTTATATCCTACATGAAAGATCCGCTCGAACACTGCAGAGTCATTTTATCCCCAAGGCCAGCCCTCGAGAACGTTGTAACATTTCCGGTATGACCGTAAACTTCAATCTTCAACAGACGCAAAACCGTCTCTGGCTACCCCTTCACGTCATCTACAGTTCATCTCTTCCCGAGGCCTTGACTACACCCTCATCCGTTTCCTTCTTCTCCTTGATATCAATCTTCTCGTTCGACTGCCATCCAAGCGCCCTAAGCCTCTCTGACAAAATCGGGTGCGAGAAGTGGTAGCTAGCGTACATCCAGTCGGCATCCATGTTGCTCAGGTTCTGGATCTGAAGCTTAATCAGAGACCGTGCCAGCTCAACCGGGTATCCAAGGCCCTTGGCGAAGTCGTCGGCCTGGAACTCGAACTTGCGGCTCAGAATGTTCATACCCAGCTGGATAAGAACATCCATGGGCGCGAGCGCATCCGAGAAGAGCAGGAACCCAATGATGATGGGTCGCTCGTTGACAAACCCAAAGTCGGCGTACAGAGACTTGTTGTTGATGAATACAGAGAAGAGCGTGAAGATGTAGAAGAAGTGCGCCTAAACATTAGGTCAGTAACAGACAAAAGCCGCTGGGTTTCAACATGCTTCGAGTCAGGAATCAACGTACCTGGGCAATTCCAAACAGGCTGGTGGTATGGCCAAGCTTCCAGTGGCCGAGCTCGTGCGCGAGCACAGCAACGACCTCCTGGGTTTCGCTCTTCTCAATCAAGGTGTCGTAGATGACAATATGCTTCTTCCACGGCAGGCCAAAGAAGTAGGCATTGCTGTGAGCAGAGCGCTTGCTGCCATCAATCACATAGAGCTCGTGCAGCGGAAAGTTGAGCCTCTTGGCCAAAGCCTCAACTCCCGTCTTGAGTTCGCCGGGTTCCAGCGGAGACAGTTTGTTAAACAAAGGCAGAATGGCGATCGGGTAGACGGTGATCATGAAGACCTGGAGGAAGGCACCGAACATCCAGAGGTAGTAAAAGAACTGATCGCCCGTCTTCTGGATGATCTTGAGGAAGCCGGCCAGGATGGGTGGGGTAAGGACGACGGTGAGCAGCTGCGACTTGATGAGATCCGTGATGAAGAGCTTGGGCGTTTGCTTGTTGAACCCGAACTTCTCCTCGAGGACGAAGGTGTGATAGATCGAAGTGGGCAGCGAGAGAACCTGTTGGATCATGACGAAGGCGAGGACGAAGACGATGGACTGCGAGATTTCACCGGTGAAGCGGGCGGGCGCATAGCTGAGCAGCAGTCTGCCCGACCACGCCCAGAGCTTGGGCAAGATGTCATATTGTATAAAGGCGATGTTCTGGATCTGGCCCCAAAGCTTGCTGACGAAACCGTACTTGGCCTTTGCGCGGCCGTAAGCTTGACTCTTGTCGAAGACCTCCTGGGAGATTTGCTGCTCGAGAACCTTGGGTGGCTTGGTTGCTTGGAGGACCCGGTACTGACGGAGGGACAAAAAGCTTTCGAAGAAGTAGTGTGCGAGGGAGAAGCCGAGAATGAGCTTCTTCCAGGGAAATAGTGGACGGTCCAAGAACCGCGCGAGACGCTGAGGGGCGCATAAGCCAGAGTGTTAGTTAGTCCCTTGGGCCGCATCATGGGTGGCTTTGTTTGGTTTTCTTTTCTTTCTCTTTTTTTCAACGCGGTAAACAGAAAGGGAATACGAACCTGTAGAAAATCCATCGTGCGTAATTACGATGGCCACAATATGTGTTGTGGGAGAATTGAAGTTGCAAAAAGTGCAAAGGTGTTGTCGACAAGTGGGATCAAATACTGAAACGGGTAAGCTGTCCTCCGCGTCGCGCTTAGCTCTGAGGCAGTCACTCACTGCAGACTGGTGCGGGCGCCCTACGTCAACGTGGCTAGTGGACCGTTGAACACAGCCAAATATGTGGCTTGGGCGAGTCAATCGACTCAATGCAACTGTCATGAATGACTGAAATAACATCAAACAAATGGGTATTTTCGGTGACTCAAACTCATGCAAGCCTCCGTGACTATATACATAACTGCGGGACGCTTGTTCTTGACACATTCCCTCAAGGTTTACCAAAACTCTCTTTGGGACAGGCACTTCAAGCTCGACACGTAACAACCGACAAATCCCTAAAAGCATTGCGGCAAAACTTTCAATTCATTCAGGCACGCGGGATCCTCATATTTGCCTTGACCCTCTCTAATAGCTGCTCTCTTGTGTCGGAGCCTTTGGGGTGGAGATTCCTCTACAAAACGTCTCGAATTAGATTATGTATATACCTTGAAATAGAAACAGTTGTCCGGAACCATGTCGGCAGCCTCAGATGCACAGAAAACTTACAGCAGCAAGCCATCTCCTCAGTTCTTCATGAGTCCATGTATCTGGGTCGCCTTTTGGGTCGGACTCCTTGGGAAACATATCGCCGCCCCAGATGGCCCAGACGGCGGCACCAGTCACCAATCCCGTGAATGCTAGTGAGGCTGTTTAGTGATCGTGAATAGCAACAGTGCTTATGGCATCAGATGAGGAACCGTACCGAGAATAGCATTCTGCATCTTCGAGTCAGCAAGCTAGATCTATTCTAGTAAATTTTTATAAGTTTCGGCGTGCAAGTTCTGACCTTGGACTTCATGGCGTTATCTAGGGGAGTAGGCATTATGGCGGTAGTTCCAATGTTAAGTATGAAAGTCCAGTAAGGATGTTGTACGTGTTATGAAAGGCTTCTTTTGTGGTAGTGGCAATCAAGTGTAGGTGAATGAGCGACTGGTGACGAAGCAACCAAAGGCAGGCTGATGTTGGACAAGACGTGTCGAAAAGTTAATCACTGTTAGGTTTGTTGAGACACGAATACAAGTCACATCATCTGAAAATATAGTATGCGAAACCCATCGAGGTAGAAGCTGTTGCGGAGGACAGATAAATGCCGTATGCGTATCGTCGAACGGAACGCGTCAGCCACAGGAGTGTTAGCCAATTCGCGGGGTCGCAACACTGAAGAGCTCCCAATCGGCTCCGAGTTCATGTCTGTACTCTGTAGATCGGACAAGCTAAAGCATTCTTTTTTTTTCGTTTTATACTTTCACCACGCGTTCTACAAAGCATGAAACGCCAGCTTGGATAATGAGATACATGACAGCAAATTACGTACACCATCAGGTATCAAAATTTGATGATTTGGATACAATATGCAAGGGATAATTCATAATTGGACTTCCTCGGGACGATGGGACAACACCAGCTTGCAAGATTTCACTGCTGCAAAGGCATGGACCAATCAACATGCACAAATGACCAAAATTAGACCCCACTTTTGGGACCGCCAAGTCCCTTGACTTTGCAATCCCCAAGCCCACAAACCCAAGCTGTGTAGTTACGAAATTCCTCCTCGCAACCAAAATAGCCCCTCGATTTCGACGTCAACCCAATTGCCGCCTCAAAACACCGCCAAAATGCCTCGCGAAGTCGCCGACATCAAGAAGGTATTGCTCTATTAACAGAATTCTGTCTTCAAGCCATTTTCGTCTAAAAGGCAGGGCGCTAACCCAGAAATCCACAGTTCATCGAGATCTGCCGGAGGAAGGATGCTTCCTGTGAGTTGCCCACGACGACACAAGACAGCTGAGCTGTTCTCCCTCGAAACCGACGAGCAAAAGAGAGAAAGAAAAAAAAAAAACGACCGATATATCGCTATTTTACGACGATACTTGTTTAATTTCATGCTCTAACGAGACATGTGACGGACTTTTAGCTGCCAGGATCAAGAAGAACAAGAAGTCGAACCAGGTCAAGTTCAAGGTTCGCTGCCAGAAGAACCTGTACACCCTGATACTCAAGGATGCGGAGAAGGCCGAGAAGCTCAAGCAGAGCTTGCCTCCCAGTACGTCAACGCAACCCAAAGAGAATGACAACTAGCGCATGGCCAGTAGTCCAAAGCACAGGACTCGGATGCGTACTTGGAAGGAGCATACAAGGCTGACCGATCGACTCCCCCGTTTAACTTAGGCCTTACGGTCACCGAGGTCAGCAAGAAGGACAAGAAGGCCAAGTCATCATAGATGCTGAAACTTTCATGTTTACTTGTTTATGAGTTCGGCTTTCCTGGCTTGCTGTTTTTTTTAGAGGGAGTGACGGACAAGGCAAATAAAAAAGGTACTCTTTGAACGACGGTGCATCACGAAGGGATTTTGCATTTTGCAGCAGCAACCCCAAAGACGGATCGGGGGATTTTTCATGATCAAGGCGTCTAGGTGTACACCTCGGAATTCAGGCCTGGCGGGGGCCGTTGAAACAAACGAAGAAAAAAAGCATGCCCTGCAAGCTCTTGGGCCCTTTCTCCCTTTACTCTCTCTTTGTGCCGTTTCTTGTCTTGCGTGGACTTGGTCGACGTTGCCGCCGGCCTTGTGACGATGGGATGTGTGCAGCGCTCGTCGTTTCATATCCGTGAGAATGGTGCTCAGAGGTACCCACCCACTGCATTTATTCGACCGTCTTGTCGGTTGACTTATTGAGTCTGAAATGATATCTGTCCCAAACACACTGCAGTACACCAAGGCGTTCAGCGCGACTTCTCTGCTCTCCGCACGCCACCGCCGGCTAGTTACGATCACCGCATGGCCGAACCTTGGACCTATCTGCATGAGCAGCAGGCGTACATCTTAGCTCGCAAAGTCCCTGGGAGCCCCCCTCTCGAATTGGCTGGCCTGCCGCCATATGACACGCTGATGAAGCGTATCATAGGTTTTCTCAAGTGTCAAGCACTTGTCATATCTTGGGAAATGATACGTACAAGCTGCGCTAGGTAAAGACGAGACAGGCCATGGCATTTGTCCAATCTGATGGGTATTTAATGCTCTCATCGCGCTCTTGCATAAATAGGCGCCTGTAGCTCAACTTCCCGCCCGCCAAAGCCTGGGGACTCGCAGCAGCCCGGTGCGCATGTGTGGTTCAGCGTATTCATGGCACAACGGGCCACGAGGGTCTGATTGTCGGGATTCCTAGGCGGTAGGCTTGTGTCTTCTTCTCTTTTTTTTTTTTTTTTTCGTCCCTAGAATACATGTGCTATGATAGCGGCGCAAAGCTGCAATAATTAGTCGTCGCTTGGGATTACAATATCTTTTAATATCTTTGTATCACGAACTCGAGGGTTCCAGTCGGGGACGAGAGATAATCGTTGGTAGCATAGAAGGCTCTTGCTAACGTGGAGTGGCCCGTTGGAGTTGCAAAGGTTTTATATGCGTTATAAACTCCTTTATTCGGTAGTCAAAAATCATAAGGATCAGCTCCTTTGGCACAACAAGATGAGGACGGAAGGTGAAAGGTGTTGATTCCCTCTCCTGAGCTTCCGACCACGGCTGAGCATGGGTACGTATCAAAATTTGATGATTTATAACATATCCAGCATATATATTTGAATACCCCAATGCTACACAAGTAATGGTGACTCTTCTCGGAAAATAACCTCGCAAGGAGTTTTGTATGGTTATAAAAAAACCCCCCCCCCCGTCCTTGCCAGCGGATACAATCCATTCTGGACACCCAAGTTGGACACGTGACCTCCAAGGCAATATATGACTGCAACAAGCAAGGGTGAGTTCGAATGCCTTTGTGGTAACCAAGATGTGGCCCGGCCTTGTAACCGATATATGTACCTCGAAAACTATGGCTAAAAAGTTACTTCTGTTACCGGTGCACTAGTCGAGTAAAGGATACACGGTTGTTGTCCCGAGTTAGTGTCGCAAGGGGTATAATGCAAGTCGCTAAACCCTTTCTAGTCCGATACTGCATGCGCACTATATCACTACGTGATGTCAATGACGGCTATTTATAATTACTCTACTATAGGATAAATAGGAAATGCGGGAGGGCAACCAGGGACCAAGACCGCGTTCAAATTACCCGGTGACATGGTTCGGCCGGAGTGACACAACAAAGGTGAGTGTGCCAGACCAAAGAAACTGTTGACTTGGTTGGGCCCCAATTGTCAAAAACCACACAGGACGTATCGAGTAAGAAAACATGGGCACGTCTGGGCCACGCAGGTTTTTGTATCAAGATCTTTAATCATTAGCATTTACAAGAATCTAATCATATTTTTCCTCGTTAAAAATCCCGTTGCATGCATCATCCCCCTGACAGCAGGGAGCTCTACTGCAAGAATCCATACCCGGTCGTGGAAGGTGCTTCAGGTCCGACCAAGCCAGTCGCTGCTCCGGTCACGTTGATAAAACGCAACCCCCAGAGATGGGCCAAAGTCGACCCTAGGCTGTTGACAGCCTCTTCCCCCCCCCCCCACGCCCAGAAACCTCCTCCTCACGGTAGAATAAACCCCCCCTTTGCCATCAAGCAAGCGAAGGAGCCATTTACAAGTCCTCGCAGTAGTCGATGGTGCTGGTGACGGTGACGGTAGGGGTAGGGGCAGTGGTGACGGCAGAGGTGATGCCCCAGCAGTTGCAGGCCGAAGCGTAGGCGGCGTCAGATGAGCAAGCGGTGGCGTAGGTGGGCTTGACGTTGGAGGTGGCCTGGCGGATCTCGAGAATGGCGTCACGCTTGATGACGGCGGTGCCCTCAGCCTCGACGGTCACGGTCACGGTGCTGAAGAAGGGGGTCATGTTAGTACACATACAATGGGTTTGGGTCATGTATACAAAACAACGCAAAAACAAGCCCCTGGAAACCATCCGGTTGCACTTACGTGGCAGCGGGGGTGACGGTGGTGGTCTGGAAGCTGGAGCAGTCGGCCTGGCGGACCGAGAGGGGAGCAGGACGGTCCTGGACTCCGGTGATGGCACGGTTGCAGTTGTTGCCGGCACACTCGCGCTTCTCAACGACGCTGCCAAAGGCGAGCGAGACGAGCGACAGAATGGCGATGACCTTCATTTTGACAGGGGTTTCGTTGGGGGAGTTGGACCGTAAAGTGGCAACGAAGTTGAATAAATCAGGGCCTTTTTCGTCGACTGTGAGCGTACAGTTGAGGGAAGCTGAGGGGGTGAAGAAAGGGAAGAGAGGGAAACCTGCATCAAGGAGGGTTGGGAGGGCTACCGTGATATACCCTTTTTTGACTGCTACCACCTCACTGCATACCCATGGGGTAGGGAGGAGGGTTGGCAGGCGGAGTACACCAGCCAGGGGTAAGATGAGTAGGCCATGACGAAAATGGAAGACAGCAAGATAGTCTCCGTGCTTTAGCTCTTCGCCCTGTCGTCGTCGGTGTTAGCCCTGCAGGCCATGCATGCAGGTGTGGGAAAGTACCTGCCCGAGAAGGGCAAGGCCAAGCAAACGACGCGAGTATGGGGTGGTTCAATAATATTGGCAAACCCCGGTCCGCGGTCCGATGCCACCATGAGAGCCCTAGGATTCTGGGTTGCAAACTTTGGTGCTTGTCCAACAGACCGCTGAGTTTTTTTTTTTCTTCTTCTTTTTTCTCTCTTCTTGTCAACAAACCAACCTCACTCGCTACACCTGCGCAAACCTCGTATGGGCTGAGGTCTCATGTTCCCGCGCTCGGGTTACATAGACCACAAAAGCCATATCTCAGGTGGATCAGGAATCAATAGAGAAGCGAGTAAATTGGGGTTGCCTGGACCGATATCCCACAGCCTGTCTTTTCCGTGGTCCCAACGGCTTGGCTTGAGTGGATGCCACCCATGCCATCTTGGCAGCTGTGATTGCCTGGTCAAGCCGGAGAAGGCTTCTCCTCACCGGGGGAGGCGGCGAACATGATATCGACCGGCCTATTCCACCTATGGGAGGTGGCCGTCTAATAGGAGGAGCCAAGCACACCAATTCGGTGAAAGAAGATTCCTCTGTAGCAGCTCGTAGGTAAGTTACTCTCATAGACACAAAATCCTGGACCAGCTTGCTGCTGGAACGACACGTCCGGAGTAAAACAAAATCAGCGCATTGGCCCTAGGTGTGAATCCGCAAATTAAAGCTGTCACAAATATAATAATCAGAAGAGATTATTATAAGTCCTCAACATAAACAGTGATCAAAGCGCCAGGTTATAGAGTTTGCGATCATGCAGGGGCGGAATGAGGTAGCATGAACCCAATGGACAATGACTTCCCGCACACGCACACACGTGGTGGTGTGGAACTTTGTTCACTCAAAGAAAGAGTCTCCTCACGCAAAGATTCTTGGGAAATGGGCAACATGGGGAGTAAGGTTGTGTCCCTTCTCCAATTTCCGATCAACAGCCCAGTCCCACTCTTTTTGCTGCTTATCCATTCGGTGGAGCCTTTTTAGCCGTTAGAGAAAAAAAAAACACGGTTGGGGAAGGCAAGGTCTGATTGGACGGTGGCATTCGCCCAGTGAGGAGGAGTTCGGCTCAGGGTAAAATCCCAACCGCCATGGCGACAGACAAAAACTCGCCTAGGCAGGCCTCTCTCTCTCCAAGCCCAACCACAGAGGTGGTGGCTATACTGTGGTACCGTAAGGTATCGTATTTTCCCCCGCTCCAGCTGAAGAGGGGAGAATGGAATGATCATTGCGGGACACCGCTTTCGTGCTGCAGGTGCGACAATCCGGGTCGGCATCCGAGACGGGTGAATACAATTTGTACAGTTGAGAGTATAGGTAGTCTTGGTATCTTGTCTTGCTTTGTCTAGTCTAGTATCTGTAGTCCAGGATACACTTGTCTTCGATGGTTCGGTTAAACGGATCGCTTGCAAGTGTTGTACCAACGAGCAGTTCTTTGAAGAAGCTTACTCTGTAATCTCGTGGATCGCCTGCTTAATCCAGCCTTTTATCGCTCGCTCGCAGCCAGGGGGGGGGGGGGGGGGGGNNGGGGAGAAAGGATCAGACAAATTAGGATAAGAAAATCGAATACAAAAAAAAATCGCCACACATGGCTACTTCACTTCGTAAATTTCCAAGTTAATATGACCTCGTTGCGGGGGAAGGTTTCGTTTCTGGAAGGTGCACTCACGCCAAGCGTCAGGGGTACCGGGGTACTAGCCCATCCTTGACGGCCCGCTAAAGGAACGGACCAGCCACTTCGCGCTTTTGTGTCGCCCATCTTTTGCTTCCCCTTTGCTTGCCATCTCGTCAATCGGGCCCAAGGAACCGAACTCCAGTGATTACCTACCTACTTTAGCCCCATGGCTCAATCTTTGACAGAGCTAGAGAGATAAACAATCTTTCGTCGTAATCACCTCCAAATATCACACTCGACCTCTTTCCCCCGGTGTGGCTTGGCTGACACCTGCCTCGCTGGTACCGGTCAAACAGTATACCAAGACATTGTTTATCAGCGCAGCTACCGGGGGGTGCTCTCAGCTGAGCCTAACCAACAAGCAGGCATCCAGGTGCCGGCTGCCCAAACCACCCGTGCCGTTTATATACACGTGCGGGTAGCTGCGTGTCGACTTTGTCTCTTGTGTCTCCGCTTTCCAAAATTATACAAATCTCATTGTCTTCATGCTGTCCTACAGCAAACCAGGGCACAGTCCTCTCCGACCTAAGGTCGAGTTCAGGGGGTCATGAGACGTCAAGGTTTTGGATATAGACGATATCAAGACAAAGCCGCCACGGCTTTCCTCCAGTGAGAAGCTATCTTGCTGGCAAAGTCTACAGGGTAATGCGGGGGTCGTTCATTAAGCATTGATATTGATTGCTTGTTTTGGTCTGAATGATAAAGATAAATAAATGAAGGTCGTAAATTAGGCGAGCCTACAGACAACGAGCCTCGCAAAAGTGCCTTGCACGAGCTGCCGCGAAAAACCCAACAAAGTACACGGAATTGACTGCAATTGTTGTTCTGATAGTATCAGTATTCCAAGCCTCAAGACGCAAACTTTTCCAGCCTTGGAGCCCCTGACCACCACCCGCCCCCTCATAATATTTCGGCAGCCTGTTTACTCACAAGTAATATTGTTATCATCACCGTCCCATATTCCTTTTGCTCCTCGTGTCCATCATCCAAAAACGATGTTTACGCCCATTTCCTGGCTAACCACCCTCCACATATCAGCCGTCCCTTTGAGTTCTCGGGAGCAGGCCGTTGAAAGCTGAGCAGGGCTGGTCTCTGACCCCAATCTGTCCGGCCTCACAGTCTCTCCACCTCCACTCTCAGCCCTTCTCCAAACTTCCTGGACAATGTCCCATGCTCGCTCAATATTGGTCATGCCTTGCCTCTTGTCGATGGCCGCGAAAGCCGTCCGCGCAGTATCGCGATCGGCCTCGGTCGCAGCCTCACACGCAGCGACAAACAGCGGCCACAGCAGCGCGCCCATCGGCCCTTGGTGTTCCACAGTTGCCGCGCAGTGCCTCAGCGAGAGGTTTGTATGGCGCTGGACGAGCGGGTGGTCGCGTGGGTGCGAGAGCACGGTACGGTAGAGGTAGACGAGGGCCGAGTTGCGGTATGCGAGGGCGTTGTTGAGAATAGAGTGTAGCCGGGCCGAGTCGCTACCTGACCTCTTCTCTTCCCCTGCCGAGGCTTCGTCTTTCGCAGCAGTGCTATCTTCCACCAGCTTGGTTGAATCACTCTCGTGAAGGACCCATCCGGTCGGCAGGTTGGGGGTCCATCCAAGCAGTGCAGCCTCCACAGCCCCGACTGTAGTTTCGAATTCTGTTCGCAGAACCGCGACTTTGCCGGTATGGCCAGCATCACGCGCCTTTGCGACGTCGGTCTTGAGCGGGAGGAGGGCCGATAGACGATGAATTATCGGCCATAGCGTTGTGGCCATGCCCAGAAGACTGTCCACGTTGTTGAGAGTCGAAGTGGCGGTTGGTGCCGATATCGGGAATGGCACAAGGCAGCCTGCTGCTGGGGCGGTGGACAGTGGCGCTGTGCCAAATGAAAGAGCCGCGATTACGTCGTAGAAGCGGAATGCCTACAGGGAGCTGGTTAGATGATGTCTTTTTTTTTTTTTTTCTCCTTTTCTGGAATAAGTGAAAAAGGTATGCTTACTCGCTCGAGGAAGATTCCCGTCGAGTCTAGGGGCTCCGGATTCGAGCACATGACTGTCAGAGCACCCTTGAGATGACCTTCGACAATGTTGGAGCGGCCTCTCTGAACCAGCTATTTTGAGTCCAAGTCAGTAACGTGTTGGCAAGATAGACATAACAACAATCTACGGAACTTACCACTTCATAGTAAATTAGTAGCATGATAGCCGCCAGAACCTCATTTCGATTCGCGCCCGCATTGTGCATCCTTATCAACCCGGCAAGCCCCTGGATTGCCCGGTGGTGGTAGTATAAAGACTTCTCGCCCCCTTGCACATCCACACCTCGATGCTCCAAATGCGCTCCCGCGAGCGCAAAAACCGCATCGGCAACAGGTGAGTTGCCGCCGCCGCCGCCACCACCACCACCACCACCGCTACGCATCAGTGGTAGAACGAGCTGCTGAAATGGATTGCCCGTCTCCTCGCGAAAGACAATTAAATGAGAAAGGACGTTGCAAAAGTGATCCACCAGCGACCGTTGGCGTGGGTTCTCGGAAAATTCCGAAAACGAAGGGCATGTGAACTCGAGCAGAGGTGACCGGACCGTGGCAGGGGAGCAGATTGTAAGGTCGGTGCTGAAGATGGTGTTTCCGGTGGTTGTGTTTGTTGCCACGGTTGTTGTCGACGTGAAGGAGCTCCTCCTATCGTGCTTGATCCCGATCAGCCCTGCCCCTCCTCCTCCGATGTCGATTTCCTCCTCGCCATCGTCGTCGTCTTCGTCGTATCTAAGCACTCTTGGCTGAGTAGTCGAGCTGAGCGGGCCTGCGAGATCTTCATCCGGATTTATTGTAACCGAGCTGATCTCCAGGGGAGGCGCCAGTAGTATATTTGGATCAAAAGTGTCGTCCAGTGGAGAAAAGATAAGATCATCGTCAAAAGGATCAGGTATGCTCGCTTGCCAAGGCTGATGTCCCCAGTCATGTGAGACGCGTTGATGTTGACCAAGGCGGTCCTCGCAGGCGTCGAACCTATCAAATCGGACGCCATGGTCGTCTGCTTCAGACTCATGTTGCCGGTCTCCGTTGGTAGAGGCGTCGGCCAGCGAGGAAACGAAAGAGTCACGCTTCCTGCGCTGCCTGGGCCTAACGGGCTCATAAACACAGGAGCTCCCTCGCTCCGCACAGCGGGAGCACTGCGGTCGTTCCTCGTTACATTTCTTTTTCTGTGGATAGTCAATGGGAAAGGTCAGCTTTGTTTGAAAACGCTTTTTTCGCGAGTGATTTGAGAGTATAGTGGCCGCATAGCATATTCCCCGCAACCACACCGTCATTGTAATGGGATAAGCGGCTGAAGCGTGGGGGGGACTAGGCAAGCCAGTGAAGCTGAGAACAAAACGGACCCTTTCTTTGCTGTAACATGGGGGGTTTTTTCTGTTAGCAATCCTATCCGAGCGGCTGAAGAACAATTCAAGAAAATGGTGGGAAGATCATACCAGGATGTGCAACCTGGAATAGTGGCCAAGAGGATAAAAAGTCAGTCAACCAGTCCCCAGATGGTAATTGTACCGCGCTACAAGTCAGCTAAACTTACCAGCTCTTGACCGACGCTTCGGGGCCTTGGGAGCCGCGAGCTTTGTAAATAGCAGCATGATGGCAAATTGGGGGCTATTCCATCAGTTGAAGTCTGCAGTCGTGTATATGACAGCGATTTTGCATCCTTTTGTTTAAAACAACGACCACGACCGCGTGGGTAAGTAGGGCAAGCTAGATTATTGCAAGACCCAAAATTAAACAAAAAAAAAAAAAAAAAACGAAGGGGACCAAAAAGAATAAAATAGAAACCCAGCCCAGGACTAAAAAAGGGACCCTCTCCCTAGGCGCGATTGAGAAAAAAAAATACGGACAAGGCAAACTCGACGATCCCCATTTTTCAAGCTCTCCTTTTTCTCTTTGTTTTCCCCTCCACGCCACGGCTCCGCGCAAATCATCGCCGGGCAAACCCTGGGCCCCCGGGGGGTTCTATGGAACATTGGAGGGTTGTGGTGTCGTACCTGGCGGTCGAGACGTGGAGAAGTTTGCGGGGTTGGCCTTGGAGAAATGTGGTCACGCGCGATGAAGTCCGCTAGGTTGGTTTTTTGGGGGTGATTACCTTGCTTGTGGCTCCCTGTTTCCTATGTGCCCATACTGTATACACGTTACGTCCTGCCCATCGGCAACTGGGTTTCGCGACCACTTTGTATGGAGTATAATAAGGACCTAGCTCGACTCGGCTACTAAAAGAGGCAAATGTTCCGATGCCTTGGATTGTGCTTATTACATCTCGTAGATTCCATCTCGCGTAGATAATATGAATCAATGCTATCCCTTGTTTACGTGGTACGATTGATGCAACGCCGGTGTTTTGATCGTTCCCGAGAAGGGCGTATTGAGTGGAATATGGCGAGCGTCACCATTCAAAAGCGTCGCCACTAGGCTGAGGAGATCTTTGGGTAAATACCCTGGGCGCCTAGGTAGGTAGGTATGTCCCGTACGTATTTCTACGCTATGCGATGGTACCTGGCACAGTCTGTCTTTACGTAACCACCTGGAACATGTTGTACGTTTGGACTCTACGGTGCGGTAACAAGTGTTGTAGGGATACGCGCCTTGTATTGCTGGTCAATTAAAGTGGAGGAGAATGCGCAGTTCATGATTGTTCCCATCGCCGAGCCCATCTTAACCGGCGGACGGGTGGAGAACCACAGCCCCCTCCACGTTCGGCTTTTACCGGTTGAATACACCTTCGCTTGCTTGGGTAGGTAGGTACCTTACAGGCCCTAACCCGGGGGGCCTGTGCAACCTGCCTCACTGGCAGACGCCCAAAATTTGACTGTTGTCTGTTTCTGACTTTCTCGCAAGCATGTAGCTTGCTCTACCTGGGATCGCCATTCTGATCTGTGCCTCCAGGTCTTCAATTACACAACCTCATGAACGAACTACTTCGCAAAATTCAAACTTTGATTTTACAAAGATTCACTAGCAGATCAAGCATTGAACAATGGGACAGTCACATGCCTGATCATTCGGTCCGTCAGTTGTGGGTCTTGAGGATGCTACGCACAGGGGTCTTGGGACCATGTGCATTTTGAAGGTGTCGACTTGGGGACGTTGGTTCGATACTCGCCGCGTAAAGAACACTAAACACGTGCAGCTGATGAGGTCGTACTGGATTTTATGCTTAGCACCTTATGCAAACTTAGGCTCATGGGTCTCAAGCGAGTTCATGTATAAGTGTATAAGCAACAACAACAACAACAACAAAAAAAAAAAAAAAAAAAAAAGAATTCCACGCTTGGCATACATGGAATCAAAAAGGCCCCCGCATCTCCGTTGGTGCATGATGGCCTTCCCTTTCCTTCCCTCCCTCCCTTCAACGGCCAGGCCATGCACCCATGGCGGCAACGCGGGAATGGAATGGCACGTTGCAACGACTACTATTTGTGGATTGGACTCAGAGGGTCGTCCGTTCTCGGCCCTTTGCAACCTCCCTCTGGTCACTATTGTCCTGCGGCTGATTGGTGTGTGAGAGCCTGCGATGGTGCATATTCAGTTTTCGAGGGCCGTCTTCTCATTCGCCAGTCTGACATCTTGCCTGTATGCCGTAGTGCTGATGCCAGGCCTCTGGGCACGCCTGTGGATTCTTACTACAGATGGCAGACACACCCACTTCTAAGCTCCTTACCTTCCTTCCGTTCATCGAGCCCTTTCTTCTTTCGTTCACCTGCTTTGCTCGATCTCTCGATTCCAATTTTAGCAGCTTCTTTATTCAGTGGATCTCGATGCTGTTGGGAGGGTTAAATGTCTCGATAACAAACACAAACCCAGTTCATGACGGTGACAGCCTGGGTTTGTTTTGCGCAAGAAGTCTTGACTGTATTGATATGGCTTCATGAGCTCAGGCGACCTAGGTAAGTTTTAAACTGGTGGCAATCGGTCAGCATATCAACGGCGCAGTCGATAACATGACTGCCGTGTTGCTGCCGGCCGGACCGTGTCCTCGTCGCCCACCGACGTTGCTGGGCCTCAGCCTTGCTTACGGCTCAAAAAGTTTGTGGTTCGGAGGTGTTGCAGCGTTCAATAATATTGTTGGTTGTGCATGTGCTGCCACTCCGAAAGTCTCTCACCCACCCACACGGAGACCTTTGCTTTGCCCACCGAGTCCTGGTTGCCGATGTAGTTGGGGGTTGTTTGCATAAGCCACCTTGCGATGGTACCACGGTTTCCTCCGCCCTTACTTCGCGCTGCATACATCCTCTGGCGCCCGCCCGCGTGGTTCCGTTTCTTTCGGTTCATCTCTGTCTTTTTTTTTTCGCAAAATTGCCATCATTTTTCTTCTCGTTCCGCATTGAATACCATGCTTGTCTTCGACTGTGGAAGGTATAGAGTGTAGGAGCTCGACCGATATACGTCTGGTGATTCACGGTGCAATACTAAAGGATACCTGCATTTTCCCCAAATCTCGCCAAGGTATTTTTGTACGCCAGCTTGGGGCTTGGAGCCCAGACTCAACACTCCGGAGCCACCTCTAGCAACAAGACAAACCCAAAAAATCAGCCGCAATGCGATCAATCATTATGCCTTCAAATACCATCGGCGTCCTCGTGGCGTGTATACTGGGTTCATTCCTTCACAACACCGCGAACGCTTCACTGATGGGGAAGAAAGATACCGTGCACAGAATACAAAAGGTTCACGTGGTTGAGGATTCCGTTCTTGAAAGGCGTGCGTTGACCTGTCCGGTCGACCATCACTCATGTCCAGACTCGCTGGGCGGCGACTGCTGTCCCCAGCGGTATGGCTGTGCCGCTGATGGTTGCTTCGTCACCACGGCAGGGACCGGCATGGCCTGTGGGAGAAGGGGATACTATAACTGTCCCCTAGAAGCCGGCACTGGATGTTGTCCTGAAGGTAAGAATGGACAGGCTTTCGGTGTGGCTGAAAGACTCATAACAAGCACCTCATTTTCCATATAGTAAGCCCTCAAATCTAATAGTTAACCCTTGTCTTGCAGGTTACGTATGCGAAAGGGGCGGTATATGCTCTCCTCCTGAGGGCGTTACGTACAGCATCGAATGTCCCGCCGATAACTTTCAGTGCCCCATGTCCGATGGAGGGGGGTGCTGCAGGAGCGGAATGGCTTGCGGGAAAAACCTGTGCTATGCGACCACCCCTCAGACTTTTGTCTTTACAAGGGCTTCTACCACCGTTACGAGCGGTAGAACCACGACAGTTACAGCCGTGATCACAACAGTGTCAACCCCCATTCCTTCGGCGATTCCCAGTGATACAAACTTTGGTCTCCCCAAACTATTTGTCACTTCGGTTCCCAAGGTTGAACCTGTCGAAGCCCCAGAAGGCTCCGGGGGGCTCACCAGCGCCCAGATCGGCGGTATTGCTGGAGGTGTCGCAGCCCTTGTGGTCATTGTACTGGTCGCAACATTCCTCGTTTTCCGCCGGCTCAGGAAGCACGAGAGGGTCATCGCAGAGTCGACAGCCATCGGGACGTCCTCTGTCGGCGGCCGGAGCTCCAAGACGGGCGGCAAAAGCAGCACGACTCAAATCCGCGTCACTCCTTATCCCCGGCCAACCCAATCAACCATCGATGCGATGGAATATGATGACCTGCTCGAGACCAGAACCGCCGTGTCGGTGACAGCGCCCCATCCATTCAACCGCGCCGACTCGGACATGATCTCGATGCCGTCCTCCCGCCCCACCCCGGACCTGCGACACATGAGCGTCGACTCGTCGGCTGCAAGCCAGGCCGGCTACTTTGACCTACCAGCCGGCACCTACGCCAACCGCCACTCGGGCCAAGCTCAGGGCGGCCTCGGCATTCGCTCCAGCATGGACTCGTCGACGACTGGCGGATCAAACGTAGCCGAGCTGATGAGCTCCACCACAGTCAACGCCGCCGCCGCCGCGACGAAGCGCGCCCGCCACGTGAGCAACGCCAGCGAGCTCTCGTCCAAGAGCAGCAGCGTTGAGCTCCCGGCGGCCGGTCTCGGATCACCCGACCTCCCCGCCGAACTCGGCCAGGGCCAGCAGGTGGCGGAGCTACAGGCAGAAGAGGGTCCGGGAGGCGTGCGGAGGCGAGCGGCCAGCAGCGGGGCGTCTGCGCTGACGACCCTCGCACACCCGCCGATGGTGCACCAGCGCGCCGGCCAGCAGCCGCTCGACGTGGTCAGCGAGAACTCCGAGGTCATGCACGGTTATTACGGCCCATCTGAGCACAGCGGGCAGACCGAGGCTGGATTGACGCTCGGGCATGACATCAGCTCGCCATTGGAAACTCGGTTCCAGTTGGCAAAGTCAACGGATGCAACATAATTCGTAATTAGCTCGGACTGGATTCCACATTCAAAACCCCTGATGGTGTAGTTGGTTCATCACGTCTGACTGTAATCTGCCAAGTTGTAATCAGAAGGTCACCGGCTCGACTCCGGTTCGGGGGAACGTGAAATGAGAATTTCGCCCTTTTTTTTCCGGTTATATATATTTTTGTCCGGAGGGTTCTTCTTTATTCTTTATTCCTCTTTCGTCTTTCTTCCTCTGGTTTTGGCGTACAGGGTTCGCATCGTCAGAACAAGTTTCCTGACATCTCTTGACTGGCTTTTTTTTTTCTTTTTTCTTTTTTTTTTTTTTTTTTTACTCACAGTCGTTTCTTTCTGTTGTTGCGGTCAAATTTATTCGACCCCATTAAAGGAATTATGTGCACATATATGGGGCTTGCTTACTAGGGTGGGCTTTCTTATTTCCTGCTCAATGCACTTGACAAAAATGTTGATAAAATCAGCATGACAATATCATGCAAAAGACTCAGTTTAGCGCGCGTGCCCTATATCATACCAGAGAATGGTTCGCATAGTAAAAAAGAGTGAAGCAAAATTATTTCAGAATCCCAACCCGAAAAAGACCAACGCCAATGTAGGAACCGTGCCAGAAGATCTTACTCCACAACGCCAGAGGAAAAAAGAAAACACGAAAGCGTTGATTGCACTCCCCCCCTAACCTTGCCAGCGGCTGTCGTAGCCGGCCAGTGAATTTTTTGAGCAATGCAAACGTGTCCCACCGGTCATGAAATGCAGGTATAAAGCTGTGCCCTAGCCTGCATATTAACCACCCTATCCGGGTCATACGCAGAAAACGACCTCCTCCCCGCCGCCTTCTTCCTGCTCCCGCCTGCTCTCCTTGCCGTCGCCTCAACGGGCCCGGCGTTCTTCTCGACAAGCACGTCAGCTGCCTTGTCAACAGACTCCGCCGACCCTACCGGAGAGTTACCCGTCTCCGGGGTGCCGGTCGACCAGGACGCACGCGCGGCACGGCTGTTCAGCGGCATGCCGTCGTCGACCTCGTCGACCTCCATGATGGGCTCCGGAGCGGGCGAGCGACGGTAGCCGTTCAGGCTGAGGCTGTCGGCGTTGCGGAACGACTGCGGCGGCGTCTTGGGCGGGCTGTCGGTGCGCTTGGCGCCGCCGGCCGACGTGGGAGGGGAATGGTTCCCTGTGACATAGTGATGAGTGCTGTTGTGAGGTGAGGATGGAGAATGGTTGCCAGGGCGGTTGTTCATGGACTGCAGCAGGTGCGTGGGCGGCTGATCCAGAGGGGAGACTGGAACTTCGGACTTGCCAACCATGAGGAGGTCATCGTCTGGTTCTTCGACGCGCTTGGGTCCGACATGGCTGATTGTTTTTCCCGGGTTAGTATGTAAGGCGGACGGCGGAGTGAATTTGCCGGAGACTTGTAGGATGTATACATACACAAGCTTCCTCAACGTGTGCATCTTTGACTTGGGCATTTTTAAGTTTCTTTTTCTTCTTCTCTTCTTTTTTTTTTTTTCTTTTTCAATGCTTCGCACGTGTGTGATTGATGGACAAATTCCCACTCCAAGGTTGTGGAAGTAAACGGGTCTCTCGGGTGTCGAGAATCATGTATTACAGTTGTATGGATATATATATACTTGGGTATGAAATTCTTAAGGACAAAGAAGAAAAAAACGGCGTCGAGTTCGTGATATCGTGCCTTGGTGTTCGCGTGTCGCGTGTTGCGTCCTCAGTGTGGCATGAGGTTATCGTTTAGCGGTACATGGAGACAAAGATGGGTAAGACATTTGCTGTAGTTCTAGACTTAGACCTAAAACTAGAATAATTGAGGTTTGGTATTTTGCAAAGGCAGGGGGCGGTGGGGTGGAATCTTGTAGCACTTCTGTCCCCCTTGATCTATATCTTTGACCGAGCTTCGGCACATTTCTAAGGGTAATAAAGTAATACATGGTAGCCAGGGTTTTGCATTATAGGGAGTGACGTTGCGGCCTCCCTAAGCGCGGGTCATGAATCAACGATCAACAAATCAGCAGCATTGTTGGCCTGTGCAGAAGTCGGTTTTTTTCTCCGGTTATGTGCCGCTTTCGGGCGATTGGAATCCTTGGACTGTAAAAGGAATCCGGGGTGAGAAAAGGGATCAACGGCTTTGCCTTATTTGAGGATCCGCGGGAGGTGATCTCCAAGCGTGAAGATTGTGCGGTTTCAAGAATTTTGGTACAATGACGTCACACTGTAGACAATGATTCTTGATGGAAGAAGGAAAAATCAACAGCCGCTATGGTTCGATCTATCGATTCCAAAATCCCAAAGAAGAAATCCCCGCTTGCTTGTACCTGCCATTGTCGGCTACCAAATGTCACCCATTGAGTTAATCCTACCCAGCAAGCCAGCTATTTGTTTCCCAATAACCAGGATAGACTTGCAGCTGTGGTGGGGGCATTTCTCCTACCACAGGGAGTCGTGTTGCATCTGTCCCGTCGAATGCCAAGCTTGTTCGCTATACTTCGAGGGTAGGGCAGCCATTCGGAAAGCGTATGGGAAACTCTCGCGGCCGCCACCCTATGGGACCAAGGGTCTCGTTGGTAGCAAATTTTTCAGGAACGGCGTCACTTGTTGCCACCGGCGCCGCATGGAACGGGGTCGGGAGCGGAGCGGGCGAACCCCGGGGTAGCCGGGTGCCCCCGTGCTCCATTTATTCAGCGGTTTCCACCACGTTGTGGAAAAAAACAAACGAATTGCTACGGCACATTTCCTCGGAGCCATAGTGTTTGGGACCCAAAGCTTTGGATTTGTTGGCATTCGACTTTTTGGCAATTTGGTCACTGTAAGCAAGTTGATTGATGTCCAGTGTTATTCATGTGCACCTCCCACTAAAGATCCGACCCACACGGCGAATATGAGATAACAAATCAAGATAGGTTGCCTCGTCTGTGTTGGCTGCATCAATGAACATAAGTAGTTCCCTGCCGTTCACCTCATCCACAATCTCCACAAGAGTTTCGGTTCAGCAGACGTGTTCAACCTTTTGCTCAGTTCCATCCCGCGGCCCCAAGTCTGTCTTGAGTACACGGCCAAAAAGCTCGAGCAAAACTTCAAAGCAGACCTTGGTTATTGCCGGGTCGTAGCGACCTTTACTGAGTTCATCGCGAATAAAGGCGTGTTGCGCCCACGCGAACTCATAGAAACTGAACACGGCACCAGCCTCGCGCAGCTTCTGTCGGATCAAGTCTCGACCTGCATCAGGCACGTGCGTATCCTTGATACCGAAGATCATGGCAACTTCGGCCTTGAGCTTTGAGAGATGGTCGATTGTATGATTCGAGTTGGCTGGGGCATCATATGCTGTGTTGGCGCTGTCGTAAGGACCCAGGGTCCGTGAGTGGACATCGGTGGCAAAGTATGCAACACAAGCTGAGATGCGAGGGTCCAACTGAGGGCAACGGAAGGTGAAAGTCAATAACATACTTCAATCGCTGAGTTTTTTTCATGGCCGTCTGCTGATAGAAGAGGATTTGAGTCGAAGAGCATGAACCCAGCACTTACACTAGCCCTGAGTGCAAGATGCCCCCCTAGGCACATTCCTGTGGCCCCGATCAAGCCAGTGCAGGTAGGAAGACTGAGGAGGTAGTCTACCGACTTGTGAGAGTCCTCGTCGTACGACTCAAGTGTCTGAGGAAGGCCATGTATAAAATTAGCCAAGCCCAGATACCTTTATCCCAAACAAGCATGCCAGACCTTCTTGATTTTCCATTCATTGCCTTGGTCCGTTCCAGGAACATCGTAGGCCAGAGGCTCAGGCCCTGTGAAGTCGTGATAGCTGCTTGGGGCCGCCACGATGTACCCCTGGCCAGCGATTTGCCGAGCGAAACGTGCCACAGGACCGGTGACTGCAATACAAACGACCGTCTAGTGTCAGCAGCGTGAAAATCTTAAAGAGCACACGTTCACAGAAGCATCGGGTTCGCTTTAAGTGACCCCCAACGGAACACCAGATAGATCCCTATATTGGATTGGGATTCAGCCATCCGAGTGAGACTGCTCATTGATTCGAGAAGAGTAACAACGAACCCTGGTAGATCTCGCTGAAGATTACTACTCCAGGGAAGCGACTATAAAGCAGATCAGCCAAGTCTGACAACAGCTAGTCTGGATCGCAAGCCATTTGCTGAGGCGCCTACGCATTAGGATACTGAGGGATTGTAGGATGAAAGATAAATATCCCTATGATCCTCGTCTGTTAGGAATGGGCCAAGGCCAGCATTCTCATAGCTATTCTAGGACGATGACAGCCTCACTCATAGTGGAATCGACGCCATTGACGGTGGTCTGCACGTCGGCGTGACTTTCCTTGATCAACATCTTGCTTGTGTGCGTCGTTGACTTGGAGCGTGTGTTCAAACAAGTGGGTAAAAAGAAACTGTCTGCAGTATATAGATCAATGCGAAGATGTTTGGGATGATGCCTTTTTTCCAAGGGAAGCAAGCGCCACTGTTGATTCTGACCTGCAGGAGCGCCATCACAGCTTGCCTGATGTCTGTAGTAAATGTGGAGAAGCATGCAACGGAGGGGTAGCTTGTCTGCAGCATTTGCTTCGATTCCATCTGTTGCTAGGGAGTCCAATTTGACCCCGCATAGTCGTTATCCGCACCGATGCACCCAAAACCACGAATAAGGTGTTTGGTTGCCTCATCGGTACCTCTCTGCAGGTATCCAGGTCTGAAAATGAGGCCAAAGTAGCTCAAGCGGTACAGACTAAACGGCAAATTTTCTCATTGAAAATTATTGCTCCGCAACAGAATTGACCAGAAGTGCCTATTGACACTTTAATCATGAGAGCTTTCCTACCTTCAAAACTAGTCGGGCAGCTACAGGCATAACGTGGGGCATCCCTGTCTGTCGGCTGCATTTTCCCCTGATCGAAAAGCGGTGACGCAAGCAAGGCTGCACTGTTGTCTGGTCTACCAGCTGATGGTGCTCCTTCGATTGTAATCCTTTATGATCGAAAACCGCGCAAGTAGCCATCGAACCACCAACGGTCAGCAACACTAGAATCTGTTTCATTGATTACCAAGCTCTCCTCCAGCAAAGGAAACTGCCAGAAAAGAAAGCTTCACTTAGCGGGTTTGAAGTTGGAAGTTGTTGGGATCAATGCAAAGCTTGTGGAAGCTTCCATTTTTGTGTGCTATCCATGGCTCGTCTGAGGTGGATGGGAATACCACGCCATTAAAGGTCCACAGATCCAGTTGGAAGAAAACTGAAAGTCGATCATGCTACCTTTTCGGCAAAAAAAGCCAGGTGACAGGGCTATCTCTTCGTACCGAGCCCGAGTAGAGGGAGATAGAAAGCACTGGTTTTTATTCTTGATCAGAGACAAGAAGAAAAAGTAGAAGAGAAAAAAAGGACAGGGAGGCAAGGAACAAAATCTGTCAGCCCCAGACTGAGTGCCGCATGGGTAATTGGATCAGGCTCACTCTGACCGTCCCAAGATCGTGAGGCTGGTCGAGAACATAATCTTGGGCTTTGAGTTTAGCATGAGAAAACGGAGTCATTTTTAATCAAATTCCCATGCTACGTACTACGTAGGTCGATCATAGAATTTACTAGGTACATAGAAGCAAATTAATGAATAGCAAACAGACAGTGGCAGTGAAGTGTTACCGCATTCAAGCCTGCTGGCCCGCTGCTGACCGTTGTGAGCTTGTCAAATTTTCAGAAAAAAAAAAAAAAAATTCCATCCCGTTTTCGTCATTAAATCGTGGGTGAACAAGGTTGGCGGCGTGCGATTATCAAAACCCATGCGTTGAGCCACAAATTTGAGGCTCATTGTGGCTAATTCTCTGGGGTAGAACCTAACAGAAGGAGATGGACGGGGGTGGTGACTTCCAGAAAGGGCAGGAAGGACAGGGGTAATTCTAGTGCCCTCGCTCACCTTCAACACAGAGGGAGCTTTTTCTTTCCAATTCCAGAAGCTTCTCTTTGAAAGGCTCTGCCCCGCCGACCACTCGCCCCTCTATCAGGCTCTTGGGCTACATTTAAAGACAGCCTCTTGTACACAAGCAACCATCGCTTTTCTCTTTCGAAACCAGATCACTTGTTTTTCACATACCACTCATAAACCCGCGCTAATTATACCCTTTTCCTTTTAATCGCGTTTTTTCTTCTTCTTTTCTTATCAGACACAAACCCTACCACAGAAGAGAGCACATCAACACATTCAAGATGGCGCCCGCTGTTGGTATCGACTTGGGTACAACCTACTCTTGTGTCGGCATCTTCCGTGACGACCGCATTGAGGTAAGCATCTCAGCTCGCTTCTGAATCATCCTGCTTGACGTTGATACTAACATTATTTTTGTTAGATTATTGCCAATGACCAGGGTAACCGCACAACCCCGTCCTTCGTGGCGTTCACGGATACCGAGCGTCTGATCGGAGATGCGGCCAAGAACCAGGTCGCTATGAACCCCCACAACACCGTCTTCGACGCGAAGAGGTTGATTGGTCGCAAGTTCTCCGACCCTGAGGTCCAGGCCGACATGAAGCACTTCCCCTTCAAGGTCGTCGAGAGGTCCGGCAAGCCCGTCATCGAGGTCGAATTCAAGGGAGAGACGAAGCAGTTCACCCCTGAGGAGATCTCCTCCATGGTCTTGACCAAGATGCGTGAGACTGCTGAGTCTTACCTTGGTGGCACCGTCAACAACGCCGTCGTCACCGTCCCCGCCTACTTCAACGACTCACAGCGTCAGGCCACCAAGGATGCCGGTCTTATCGCTGGTCTGAACGTTCTTCGTATCATTAACGAGCCTACTGCCGCTGCCATCGCCTACGGTCTTGACAAGAAGGTCGAGGGCGAGCGCAACGTGCTCATTTTCGATCTTGGTGGTGGTACCTTCGATGTGTCGCTCCTTACCATCGAGGAGGGTATCTTCGAGGTCAAGTCCACTGCCGGTGACACCCACTTGGGTGGTGAGGACTTTGACAACCGTCTGGTCACTCACTTCGCCAATGAGTTCAAGCGCAAGCACAAGGTAAGATTCATCTGCACTTATCCTGATGACAAATGTATCAATATCAAGACTATGATAACTAACAAATCCTACAGAAGGACCTTACTACCAACGCCCGTGCCCTCCGCCGTCTGCGCACTGCTTGCGAGCGTGCGAAGCGCACTCTTTCTTCCTCAGCCCAGACCTCAATCGAGATCGACTCGCTGTACGAGGGTATCGACTTCTACACCTCGATCACCCGTGCCCGTTTCGAGGAGCTTTGCCAGGACCTGTTCCGCTCCACCCTGCAGCCTGTTGACCGTGTCTTGACCGATGCCAAGATCGACAAGTCCCAGGTTCACGAGATCGTCTTGGTCGGCGGTTCCACCCGTATCCCCCGTATCCAGAAGCTCATTACCGACTACTTCAACGGCAAGGAGCCCAACAAGTCTATCAACCCCGACGAGGCTGTCGCCTACGGTGCTGCCGTTCAGGCTGCCATCCTTTCGGGTGACACCAGCTCCAAGTCCACCAACGAGATTCTGCTGCTCGATGTGGCGCCGCTCTCGCTCGGTATCGAGACTGCTGGTGGCATGATGACCAAGCTGATCCCCCGTAACACCACCATCCCCACCAAGAAGTCCGAGGTCTTCTCCACGTTCTCCGACAACCAGCCTGGTGTGCTCATCCAGGTCTACGAGGGTGAGCGCCAGCGCACCAAGGACAACAACCTACTGGGCAAGTTCGAGCTTACCGGCATTCCCCCGGCTCCTCGTGGTGTGCCCCAGATCGAGGTTACTTTCGACTTGGACGCCAACGGAATTATGAACGTCTCGGCTGTTGAGAAGGGTACTGGAAAGACGAACCAGATCACCATCACCAACGACAAGGGCCGTCTCTCCAAGGAGGACATCGAGCGTATGCTTGCTGAAGCCGAGAAGTTCAAGGAGGAGGATGAGGCTGAGGCTGCTCGTGTCTCCGCCAAGAACGGCCTTGAGTCGTACGCCTACTCTCTGCGCAACACCCTCCAGGACTCCAAGGTCGACGAGAAGCTTGACGCTGCCGACAAGGAGAAGCTCAACGCCGAGATCAACAAGATCGTCAGCTGGCTCGACGAGAGCCAACAGGCTACCAAGGAGGAGTACGAGGAGCACCAGAAGGAGCTTGAGGCTGTTGCCAACCCCATCATGATGAAGTTCTATGGTGCTGGCGGCGCTCCTGGCGGCATGCCTGGTGCTGGTGGTGCCCCTGGTGGCTTCCCCGGTGCCGGTGGTGCCCCTGGCGCCCACGGCGACGATGGTCCCACTGTCGAGGAGGTCGACTAAACGACTCACTTCTTGTCCATATTCCCTAATTGTTTTTTGAGCACAGCTGGGTTTTTTTATGGGTTTTTAGAGTTGAACACTCTGGGTCTGTTCATTGTTCATTTTGTCCAATTTTTTCTCGTAATGACATCACGAAGGGAAAAGTCACCGGCGCTCATACACGTGGGGGTTGTATTTTAATTAAGATTTTTCAATGGGAACAACAGCTTAAAATAACGTATCGTCCATGGTTATGCACACTCATCGCCTCGAACTTGTGACAGATGCGGTTATAACAAGTCTGCCGACCGGATAGATTTGGGACCTAGTTTGCGTTTGAATATTCGGGACATAACCTCTGCCTAATCCGTACAGAAGGGCCTCGACTGGAAACTATTTAGGCGAACACCTTTCTAGAAATGTTTTTTTTTCTTCAGTCACCCAGCGAGTGTGGGATGCTCGAGAAGGACCTTTTTGTGGAGGAGCCACCTGACTCAGATCGTTGGATGGTTCAGGATTTGGAAAGATGGGAAACACTCGTCAGGTCGGAGTTGGGCAAATACATTCTCCTATTATCCTTACTTAGAGCATTTCTCATGTGTTTATGTGGCCTTTGTGGTCATTCTCATCCGCATGGGTTTGTTTACCTCTACACAACATGATGTGATAACACCGAGCCATGTGGTAAAACAAGAAATCGTGTAATACATTTTCCACCATGTAATCATTAGGAAGAAGCTGGTTTATTTGGATTACTGTAATAGCAGCAAGGGGTTACGGTCAGAGGGTTGGCTTTACGGGTATGTACCTATTCGTGTTGAGAATTCAAGTTACCTCTCAAGATTTTGAGTGCAAATCCCAATCTGTGGTATATTTGATGCAAGATTTGTATTCATCGAGTTCGAAAAGTACATTTGTAAAAGCATATCCAGTCTGATTTATAACCCAGCCTTTACCATGTAACCGTTTTCCATT
This sequence comes from Pyricularia pennisetigena, assembly GCF_004337985.1. Lineage (NCBI taxonomy): Eukaryota > Fungi > Ascomycota > Sordariomycetes > Magnaporthales > Pyriculariaceae > Pyricularia > Pyricularia pennisetigena. The sequence goes on from NC_043740.1 coordinate 2,935,552, forward strand.
CGGATCACAAGCACCAAAACCCCAACGCCAAGCCCAGCCCACCATGATGAATGTTGTGTAGAAAATTGCTAGCCCATTCACAGGCGACCTGTTGTTCAAAAAGCCTTTACATCCGCAGGCGTGCCGAACCACGTGCCCAGTTCATCGGCCTCTTTCCCCCTGGAGTCACCACCTCCGCTAGCGCCAGCAGTGAAGAAATCGGTGACGCGATGCGATTCTCCATCGTCCTCGACCGGCCAGTCAACTTTGACGGCGCCACTGCCAGACTTTGCAGACTCTAGCATGTCCTTAACCGTGCCCCAGCTAAAGCGACACTCGGTGCCCCAGCCAAAAACAGGGTGCATGTTCCGCTTGAGCCATCCCACACATCTTGCGTCTGACGGGTAACCAGAACCCCACCCTATCTCCTCATCCTCACCACCTTCGGCCTTTGCAATTTCGGACAGAACATTCTTGTACAGCAACTCGAGGGCCGCATCACGGGTCACCTTTGCACAGACGCTTGCGGCACTAACGCAGGGGTACAGGCTGTCGGCCTTCTTGGAGACGGTAACTTTGGCGGTCGGGAAGAACCGCTCCAATTTCTTCTGGTACGTGGCCGGGGGACCGACCGTGTCGACGTAGATCTCGGCGACGTTGACCCCCCTGTCCATGACACCTTGTATCAGAGATACCGTGGCGTCCAGCGCCTGGGCGTTGAGGTTGTATGCTGCCGACGTGGCTGGGCGCATCATGCCCGCCCCGATGTCGCGTGCCGACAGCGACGATATGGCCCATCCGCACGTGCTGTTTAGGCTGCCGGCGGACTGCGACAGCGTCGGCGTGCACAGCGACTCCATCAGGCTTGAGCGCACAGCCGGCGTCAGGACCTTGGAGTCGTCAAAGTGGTGGGTCTCCCGGAGCAAGGGGTCGGAGAGTGGGATGGGTAGGTAGAAGACGCCGTAGACCATGGGGCCCAAGACGGGGCCGCGCCCAGCCTCATCGACACCGAGAACGCATGGAACCGGTGATGGAGACAAGAGAGAGTCTGGGACGGGTGAAAAATGCGTATATGTGTCTCCTGCGATCAGGGCGGTTTCGTTTATTGATGGTGGGATGAATACGTTGTCGGGCGGAGTCTCGAGGGCGATGTTTGCGTCGTCGACTATTTGTGCTTCTTCCATGTTGGACTGTCGTATGTAATACTGAATACAAGTTAGATCCAAGTTGTTCAAAAACAAAAGAATCTATTGGATTCTATCTCTCTCTCACTCTCTCACTCTCTCTCGCCCTTTTTTTTTTTTTTTTTTTTTTTTTTTTTTCTCTCTTTTATCTCTTGTTTTTAATGGTTCGGGATTTTACATTAGTATGCTCCAGACAAAGACGCGTCTGTTCAAAGCTCAGACGCGACTCGATTTAGTGGCTTGCAGCTTCAACTTACTTGACTCGGCGCACCCAGCTTCGCCGATCAAATGGCCCCACCATGGTCCGGCGCGACCGCTGCTCATTCGCATACCGCATACCAAGCTTGGGGTGTTTTACCTCCATACAGGTACGTGTCGAGATCCTGATTCGTTGCTAACAAGTTGATTTCACCTCAAATCAACAAACAACATCAGCAGCTCTGGGGGTCGATTCCACACGACTACATCGTTTCATCCCACTGTTGTTCTCGCGTAGGCGACCGACCCTCGCTTTGAGCTTGCACAATTCAATCGCTCAGCAATTTTGCGTCTCCAAATCACGTACTTGCTTCCAGTCGCGATCGTGACGTCGCCAACATGGCGCCTCAAGGTCGTAAGTCGCTAGCGGCCCCGCGCAATACGCAGGAAAAAGTGTATGAGCTTGGAAAGCAAGGGAGGTAGGTCTAGGCATTTGAAATCTATTTGCATCCGGTGTTTCTTTCTTTCACCGTCTTTGTTGCAAACCCACGTCTAATTCACTTTTTTGTTTTGTTTTTTTTTTTCGCGCGCGCAAACAGGAAAACGGGCGTGACCCTGCCCGAATCAGGGGTACGCGACGAAAATGGAATTGAGTCTTTCAAGGGCATCTTTGACTCGCCAGGGAAGGGCAGCGCCGCATCTGATAGCGACTATGATGAGAGCAGCGAGGAGGACGAGGACGAGTCGGAGGCCAGCATGGACATGGACATCGCGGAGAGTAAGTGACCTCCGCGCGCAGTCTGTCTGTGTTATACTTCATAATACTGATCACGCCCGTGCAGCCCCTGGCCCGGAACCCCTTTCACTGCTTGCTAAGCACACTCAGAGCTTGCGCCGACCGACAGCCAAGGCGAAATCACCCGCCCTTACGAGCCTGCAATCACCACCAGTTCGCGCCGGGCAAAACTCCCCCTTACGTCGTGCGCCACCGGCTGCACCGGTAAATGGCCACAAGTCAGCTACGATGCGGTTGAACTATGATGCGCGGCAGCACGCACTTCCGAAGCCTGCTGCGTTTGGTGGCAATGCTTTGCAGAATGGAACAGAGTCTGAAGAGGAAGATGAGGAGTATGGGGAGGAGGAGGATGAGGCTGTGGTTGGTGGTGAGGAAGACAGGGAGATGTCTCAGGAGGAAGTCGAAGAATTCATCGAGGAGAGCATGCAGATGTTGGATGCTGGAGACGACGACGGCGATGTTGAGGAAAGCGAGCCGGAACCGGAACCGGAACCGGCACCCAAGCCAGCACCGGTCGCGAAGCAGGCGAACGTACCAAAGAAACGCGGTCGTCCACCGAGATCAGCCGACAGCACCCTGGAGCTGCCAGAACAGGCACAAGACGAAGGCAACTCCAGAGCAACAGCGGATTCGTCGCCTCCAGTCACCAAGAAGCGCGGTCGGCCAGCCAAGGGCGGCAAGGCGAAGGATAGTCCTGCTGCTAGACTGTCTTCCGGAAATTCGGCGAAAAAGCGTGGAAGAGGGGTGCGGACGTCCAATGCAGACAGCATCCCCGAGGAAGCAGAACCGGAACCCGAAAATGCACCTGCAACTAAGCGTCAGCGTGTTGCTGCTGGTCCGGCCGCTGCCAAGGGGAAGCCAGGCAGCAAGCCTACAGCTTCTCTTGCCGGCCCGCAAGCAGTATCTTCGACTGCGACAGCAAAACCAGCAGGCAAAAGAGGCCGTCAGGCCAAGCATTCTTCGGGCGACGGAGACAGTGGTGCAGCGGACGAGTCTGTCGTTATCATGCCGCGACCACCCCTGCCAAAGCGTGGCGGTCTGGTCATCAGTCGACCTGAAGAATCAGATGGCGTGGTCCGCACACGATCAGGGCGTAGTTCGTACCGACCACTACAGCGCTGGCGCAATGAACGCGTCGAGTTTGAACAGGTTCCATTGGATGCCCGGCTTGAAACATCAAAAAACCGTGACCTCCTTATGCCAAGAATCAAGGAGATTGTGCGAGTGGAAGAGGAGGAGCCGCAGGCCACGAAGAAACATGGTTCTAGGCGAGGTGTAAAGAAGGGCGGGCGCGGAAGAAGGCGGACTGCCGACTCGGAAGATGAGGACGACGAACCTTCACCCTGGGAACAGGATCCTGGCGAGCTGATCGTGCCAGTCCAGCAGTGGCAGCCTGAGCACGAGTTTGACCCACCCGGGCCTGACGACGAACTGCCCGAGGGCGAGGACGTGGTGGCCGTATCAGGACCAGCAATTAGGACCCGCGAGATCCTGGGGTCGAGTTTCCGGTTCACCAAGACACTGAGCCTACCGTTCTTTGGAACTGGAGTAGTGGATCTGCCGCCAGGAGCGGAGAAAAAGGCCAAAAACTCTCGCAAGATGCACATGACCTTCATAGTGCACACGGGGAGGGTCACTGTCACGGTCAACAACACGGCCTTTTCGATTGGCAAGGGCGGCATGTGGTTTGTGCCCAGAGGTACGTGTTCTGTCTTTGTCATGTGTTGTGGGCCTCAAATACTGATCCATCTTATAGGCAACTATTACAGCATTGCGAACGAGGGCGCGAAGTCGTCCAGGATATTCTTCGCGCAGGCTTGCGAATATAGAAGACCTGATGAAGAGGAGGATGGCGCAGCGACTGAAGGCAGCTAACTCATCACAGATGGGTTGGCGTGGTAGTTTAGTTGGTGGATCACAAAACGTATGATACCAATGTTGATGATCTGTGTTACGCTCACTTCTTTACTTAGCTTATTGTCTGTATACCCATTTGCAACCTGCCTAACACGTATTATTTCCGACTTTGGGGCGCATTGCTTGAGTATCATGCTCGGGTGACCAAATTGCACTGATTTGATATTAAACAAAATCGGTTCAACCCTGACATGACCTTCTCACCTGATTTCCCGCCTATTTTGCTTTGTTTCCTACCCTTTTATCTACCTTGTTACTAATTTTCTGGCTTACCTTCTCAACTGGCCTACCTTATTACCGATACTTCTTGTCCTCTAGGTACGTTGAACCGTGTTATGTCTCTGAGTAAAGTTATATGACTAATGCATCACGGAAGATATCATAGAGGACCTAAAGAAACTACCAAACGCTCAGCTCAGTAGCCCGTTTCCACTGCGATTATTAGAAGTGCGATGAACCGAATCGTCTGGGATCAAAGTGTCGGTCAGAAACTTGCAAAGTGTCATGAATGTCGTTTGTTCAAAAGGGGAGAAACTTTTCCAGAGCAAAAAAAAAAAAAAAAAAAAAGAGTTTGATATCCAGACTCCATCAAGCTTACATGGAAAAACACATCACACTGAATCCAATGCGACACTCAAGTAACCCGGATCCCTTTTTCATACATTATCGAATTGGAGTGATTTCCTTTGACTAAATCGGTAGTCCCACATCGCGCAAAGAATAATACAACAGGGGATATGAAGTGGCGCCTCTTTTGCCCTCTGTAAAATGCACACCACGATCGTACACTCTATGCCGTCATCTGTCGCCGTAATATGTTATATCGTATGATCAGTCCTGCTGCCGAAAACAGGCATTTGAAGCTCTTGGTGTCCCCCCATATCTTCCTCCCTGCCTCTCTCCTCTCCTCCCTCCCTGCAGAGCTCCTGTCTTGCTTCTTCTCTTGCCTCCCAGAAAACCAACTATGCAGTATCATATGGAGTAGTCTCGATTATGTTTTTATGGGCTTTGACTCCGGATCGTAGCGTTGGTGACCTCGACTTTGCGTCTCGAGGCTTGTCGTAAAACCGGCGCACGGGGTATCAGTCACCTCCTTCTTCTTATACGAGGCGCATGGTAGGCAGCCAGGCTACCCTCGGGTGCACCGCCTCTCTTGATATTTCCAAGAAGCCAATCCGTCAGCCCGACGACCTTGGCGCCGACTCCCTTCTCCCAGTGGCCTCCCTCCTGGACCGTTTCGATGGTATGGCTCAGAATCCTCCCTTCGGCATCGAAATCAAAGATGAACAGGCCGACAAAATCCTTGCTCCTGTCGTCATCACTGCCGCCGAGCCCAAAGACGTTACTGCCGCCCAGGCTGCGCCATCGCACAACGAGCTGCTCGCCCATGGCGCCGGCCCTTCGCGGAGTCGACTGTATCGGTTGGTCGACCATGCGCTCCGACAGTATCTCGAGGCGGTTGTTGCCAATCAGCGGCACGCGGTTCCACGCTATCGGGCTCGTCCATAGCGCAGCGATGTAGGCGACGCGACCTGATACGACGGGCAGGTGCTGGTGCGTTGAGGGGAAGAGGTGCAGGGAGATGTTGGGCGCCAGGATTTCCTGCGGGAGAGGCGATTCGAGGAGTGTCGGGAGGCGCTCCTGGAGGATACGAAGAGCTGGCGGTTGGGTTAGCGGCAGCCCTTTGCCAGCTTGTTCGTCACTTGTCTTGGAGGGGAATATGCCCATGGGCAAAGAAAAGAAAAGATGGAACCACACTCACTTTTTCCGAGCTTGACCTTGCGAGGGTCAGGCGGTGGTGACTGGCCGTTGGGCATAACCGGCTGAGTGCCTCCGAAGGGGAACGTAGATCTGAACCATACTTCCGGCAGGTTCCGAGTATTCGCTTCTTGGAGGGTGGTAAGCTTGGCAGTAGTCGCGGGCCTCGGCGCCTGTGCAGCACGAGCGGCGGCGCTGACGGCGGCTCGCAGGCGACGGAGGGTAGAGAGGTTGGCAACGCGTGGTCTTGTTGTTGTCGTCGGTACGACCATGTTTGCAACTAGCACCATAATGGCCTTTTGTGAGGAGGCGCGACTGCAGCCGACGTGCTCAACAAGCGTCAGGTCCCATTACATAGGTATAGGTATGGGCGGAAAACAGGTTCTTGGGTTTGAGGCTACGGAAAGAAGCAACCTGAATGTTCCGAGGTGTAGTAGTAGTAGTATTTAGGTATTAGGAACTGGCATTCGAGGGGTGGTGGTACGGTACGGTACGGTACTTTGATAGTGGCACACTGGGTGGGCTGCGCCGCTGCGGAGGTGGATGATTTTCATGGAGCTGGTATTATTTCATGGGGGGAGCTCTTAGCTTTTTCACTTTTCAGCAAGGCATTATGAAGCACCGTCAGTAGTCACTAGTCTAGGTAGGCAAATACAAAGAAGCACTTTGTTTGAACACGAATCAACAGTCAAACTGCAATAAAAAAATAAAAATAAATAAATAAGAAAACTCCCTCTACTCGTTGGTTAATTCCTTAAAAATAACAGTCCGATGCTGGATAAAAAATTTGTTATCGACATTAATCGGACAATCCAGCAGGTGGCTAACTTGTGTATTTTACGCAGAAAACATTAAGTCATCTAGAATTTCTATTGGCAAGTCATGGGCAACTCGGAAAGTTGGGGTTTCCCATGTCAGGGGTACGTAACTCCTCAAGATACTGGTAAAGCCATCACGGCTGACCACCTGTGAGACATTGTGACTTGGCATATGATGTATTGAGTACCCAGTGCAATGTGCCGGTAATGTTGATGAATTTACTTTCTATCGGTATCTAGCTTACTTGCTTATACATGGTCATTTGATTTGAACAATGAGCAAGACCGAGGAAGCCGTCTGCAACTTATTTTTTGACATGATTTCGTCATCGTAAAAGGATGCTGGTCAATGAGCAAGGTTTATGATTGGGTGCCATCACATGACTGGTCACATGGAAAAGGTTTGCCCAACGTTCTGACAACAGTGACAATAACAGTGCGAGTACGAATGTGAACGATGACTTGCTCCACATGGGTGCGGACACTGCAAGGGCCAGTGCGTTGGGTCTGACTGGTCCAGCGTTTATTCACTGTTGCGCTGTAGCCTGAAAGAGTGCCTGACCCTGTTGATTTGAAGGTCAAGTGTTCGCAGTCAATCAACCACCAGCAATCCTAATCTGCCTTTGATCTGTTCCCCGTCTATCGCCGCCATTGCTCTTAACATCAGCTCCTCCACCCACCTCGATTTGACCAAACAACAGCGAACCGACCTGCGTCTTGCCGGCAACACGTCCTCGCTCTCTCTCTCCTTTTTTTTTTGATCGTTGAAACGCCTGCTATTACCTTGCGATCTTCCGCCTCTATCATTCTCTTTCTTTCAACCCACCCACTTACGTCCTTTAGCTACCTACATAATCTCTAGCCAACCATGAATCCCGAGTAGTACGTCTGTCTTGCATTTTCGCTGTATCCATCTCCCCTTGAATGTATTTGGGCTACATATTTCGCCTCTGCTTTGAATAGACTGCTCAGCCAGTTGTCGTCTTTTTCCCCCCCTTTTCGTACTAACCAACGACCATTGATTAGAGTTCTTGTCGCGGCCATAACCCCCTCTTGAAAGCCACTCAAGATCGGGTCTTCGACTTCCATCACGGACTAGCCTGCCGCTTCGCAATCTGTTTGCGCGCTTGCGGCGATACCGAGTCTTTCGTTTACTGACCTCTGCGCGTCAGGTACGACTATCTGTTCAAGCTCCTCCTTATCGGAGACTCCGGTGTCGGAAAGTCTTGTCTGCTGTTGCGGTTCGCCGACGACACCTACACCGAGTCCTACATCTCAACTATCGGCGTCGACTTTGTATGATATCACCATCCGTACCCCCTGTCCATGGACGGCGACAGTCATCCGTCCACCATGAAATCGACTAATGAGATGCTTTTGAATACAGAAAATCCGGACTATTGAGCTGGATGGAAAGACCGTCAAGCTTCAGATTGTGAGATGACCGCCCTTGCGCTGACATGACCCATCGAACTGGTACTGACCGATGTGCCCTGTCTTGCGTTCGAAATACAGTGGGACACTGCCGGACAAGAGCGCTTCCGCACCATCACCTCTTCCTACTACCGCGGCGCCCATGGCATCTGCGTTGTCTACGATGTCACGGACATGGACTCGTTCAACAACGTGAAGCAGTGGCTGCAGGAGATTGACAGATATGCCACTGAGGGCGTCAACAAGCTTCTGGTCGGAAACAAGAGCGATATGGCAGACAAGAAGGTTGTCGACTACACGGTCGCCAAGGTACGTTGTCGCAAAAGTGGACACCCTCACCCAGCTCTCTGCGCTACTTGAAACATCGATCGGCTTTATTCTAGGGCTATCGGCTTGAATGAATGAAGACGCTAACACAAGCAACTCGCCTGTAGGAGTTCGCCGACAGCCTCGGCATCCCGTTCCTTGAGACATCAGCCAAGAACGCAAACAACGTTGAGCAAGCCTTCCTGACCATGGCCAGGCAGATCAAGGAGAGGATGGGCACCACAACAACAAACAACTCGAAGCCATCGGTGCAGGTCGGCCCAGGCCAGGGTGTGGGGTCGAACCAGAGCAACAGCTGCTGTTAAATGGCCGCCCGTAATAGGCCGATATTGACCGAGAGTCCCTCGCATACCTTCCGGTGCCCTGATGACGAGAGAAGTCCTATCAAGATGCCTTGTCATCATTGTGTACATTTTTTTTCTTCTCTGGCGGCTCTCTTGGGGGTGTTTCAGGTGGACTCTGGATTCGAACGGCAGTTGTCACCTGATTTGTCTCTCTTGAGGACTCGGCCAAGGCGCTTAGGCTGCGGAGCTGCCGAGTGGGATGACAGTTGGAGACAGGCCGAGAGAATATGATGACGACTGGAATTGGGATTGGTGACTGCATATCGAGTTTCTCTGTCTTGTTATTTTGACCCGTTTCTTCTTGTTCTACTTTTTTTTTAGCTTTTTTTTTTTCCTTTTCATGCCACGCATAGATGAATCGTTGCCTGTTCTTGGATTCGCGTCCGCCATCCCACCACAGACTAAATCGCCTTGTCCTGTTGTGCTTTTGTAGTATTGCATACGAAGCTACCGGCTAACTATGTAAGTCAACATGAATATGAGACTGAAGTGGGGTACAGTCGATCAACGGACCTGCTTCCTCTGGTTCTAAGTTGGGTTTCTGGTATCTTGGTGGCCTACATTCGTCGATATTTAGCACTTGCCATCAATCGACAGGTAAATACAAGTAGCTTCATTGCATCTCGCCTGACAAAAACATATCTATCAGAGCCTTCTTTTTCCAGCTTTATACATCTCTCTCCCTCTGGTTTACGTTTATGAGCTAGTTTCACTTGATCTACCTTTTTTCTCTTTTTACGTGTTGCCCTCATTTACCTATCTACGTTAACCTTCTGGAGAATAACTTTGAGTGAGGGGGGATACTATATATCGCCGAGAAAACAACAAGAACAAACAGACATAATGTGGCCCAGCGGCGGGCCTACCGGCTCCCGCCTTCCCTCGTTCGGGTCTCGAGCGCATTTCCGTCCAGGGGAGCACGCAAAAGCGCCGCTACTACGTCAATGTTCACTGTTCAGTGACGGATTCGAGATTGACGCACGTAAAAAAGCCTACCAAAAGCACCTGCACCACCTCCATCGGCACCGGCACTTTCACGCACTTCATGTCGCTGCCCCTCGAGATCCGTCTGCACATCTGGGAGAAATTTATCCGAACCCACGCCATCATCATAAGTCTAGTTGATCCGTTTTCTGTGGATGCAAGGCTGCTAGGATCCCTCTCGTATAGAATAAGTCTTATACTTATGGAAATAAGTAATTTGGTAAGGCTTAGTAGCCCCGAAACGGGCCAATCGGGTCCGCCACCAGGTCAGGGGCTCTCGACCCTGCTGTCCACCTGCAGAGAGTCTCGAAGCGTGGCGCTGCGGCACTACGAGCAGGCCTTTGGGGTGAAGCAAGAGTCGTACTTGGGCCGCGAATGCTTTCGCGGGAGCGTCTACCTCAACATTGAGCAGGACGTGCTGTGGCAGTTCGACTGGGGGTTTGGGGCCATCAAGGATCACCGCAACGTGGCCGTGCTGCTGTTCGTCTTCGCGCCGGGTTGCCACTGTGACAGCTTTGTATCCGAGTTCGACCGCGCTGTCGAGGGCCTGCAACACCCCGAATTTCCGTTCAAGGGCGCCCGGCGGATCATCATCTTGGACGAACATCTCGGGGAGTGGATCGAGAACGCACTGCCCGGGACTGAGCCGCCCGCCCCCGAATCCGCTTCGACCTGTCGGCCGATGAGTCCAGGCGCCAAGGTGTGGCGCGCACGGACAGAGTATCGCAAGCCTTGTCGTGTAGAGATCAGCGGCGATCGGTCCATCCTTTTTGCCCACCCCAGACACTTGTTTGATTTCGAGGATTTATTGGCGCAGACAGAGGGGCCTCTGTGATGAGCTCATCATGGCATAGGAGATGACAAAAGTCTTTTTAGATTGAGCAGGGACTATCCGTTGACCTAAGATTTTTTTTTTTAAAAAAAAAAAAAAAAAAAAAAAGAAAAAGAAAAAAAAAAAGCATTGTACTGTCTTGAGAATTCAGGCCGTTTCCGTGGCAAAGGATATAAGAAAGTAGATAGGAAAGCAAGTGGCCTCACCCCTCAAACCTCGCGTACAAGCACACCTTTCAACATGGCCATTTCCTTGTCCAACTCGGTAACCTTGACTTGGGAACTATGTAGCTTGCCCAGAAGATATGTCACCCTGTCCGCTATCTCCCGCGGCTGCTTAGGGAGCGCACCCAGCAAGGCCAGCTCAGTTTCAACCTTTTCGATATTCTTGGCCTCCACCTTGGACAGCTCCGTCAAAAGGAGCAGGTTCATTCTTGCCCTGAGGACCGCATCCTCAGTGAGCTGGGTAAATGCGGCTTGGTATACGGGTCTCCCGGCACGGATGGTCTGCGGCCTGCCGCGGTGCGACGTGACCGTCACCAGCTCGGCTGCCGCTAGGGCCTCGATGGCAGCCTCGCCGTCCGCCGCCGAGGGTGTGGTGGAGGACGCAAAGGTGGGCGACAAGAGGACCTCATTGTACCGCAGGCTGGTCTTTGACGCAATCTCCTTGATCAGAAACCAGGCCTGCTCGGGAGACCACTGCGTCTGAGTGCTTTCGGCGCTTTTCTTGGCAAGCAGGAACATCTTGATGATCTCCGAAGACGACTGATCCACGATTTCCGAGATGGCGTTCTGGGGGCTCTGGCCACTCTTTAGGCGCCGGGCCAAGAATTCGAGGTCAGTGAGGCGCCCACCCAGGGTGTCGATGCAGCCGTCCAGCTCGGCCAGGTCTCGGCGTCGCTTGATGTCGGCCTCAATGTCATGCTCACTCGGCTTTTCGGCGCCCTTGTCACCGTCGGGGTCTTGGCTGTTGCCATCCTTGAGACTTTCATCGCGGTCTAAGCCCTCTAGATGGCCGAGGACATACTTTTTCGCCACTGAAGGCGACAGATCTCCCAGGGACACTTGTCTGAAGATACGATCAGGCAGGGATTTGGACAGAGACTTCGAATAGGAAGAGTCGTTGGTCAAGAAAACAACGTGTGCAATGTTGTTTTGGACCATGGCGGCCGCCCATTCGGCAATCTTGTCATAAACTAGCCCACCGTCATCGTGTTTGTGCAAGAAGTTGTCGATGACAATGACAGCACGCTTCTCGGGATGCGCCTCAAGATAAGCCTCCTCGGACAGTTCGGCACCGGATCCATCCTTTCTGTATTGCTCCAGAGAGACCTTCTTCAGAGCAGACGCGGTTGTGTGCAGGATCTTGACAATCTGGGACTCGAGGGTCTCGGAAAAGCCTGACTTGACACCGGTCGTGCCCTGGACCGCGAGATCAATCATGCTACTGAGCGAGTTGGCCCAAGAAAAGACAGGCCGGTAGCCGACCGCGACGGCTAGCTTCCTTATAGTCCCACTCTCGCCTCTCGCCTCAACGATAGGCTTGCAGTCAATCACCAGCACATTAGGCCTGCCCTTGAGCGCCTGGTCTATGATAAGCTCCTTAGTGCCTGAACCCCGCGGCCCTTGGACGACGATGAAGGTATCCGCGGTTTCGAGCAGCCACTTTTGCACAGAGTCAATGATATCCTTGCGCTGTGACCATAAAGCCTGCAGACCAGCCTGTTCGCCCTTGTCGTGGCGTCGCTGCAAGACGCTGTTGGTGACGTCGGCAGTTCTCCGCTTGAACCACCTGTACAGTCGACTGTTGCTGACGCGGAATGACCCTTGCACATGGGCCCGTACAAAAAACTCCCGGATCGGATCAAACACAATGACGGTAAAGGCGGCTAGGAGAGCAGCCAGTATAGGAATGACGATGCGAGGGTGGCTCGTGATCCACTCCCAGATCTTGTGCGGCTTGACCCTTTGTTCGTAGGATAGCCTGAGACGGGTGGCGCTGTTGCCATTGTTGATCGTCAAGCCGTGCAGGCAGTTCCGTGCCACCACAGCATCGCGAACCCGGACAAAGTCTACATGCGCAAAGCGTGGTGTCACCTTGCTGTCCGAAGGCTGAGGCGTTATCTCAGAGAGCTTGCCATAGCGGCGAAAGAGTCCGTACAGAGCCTCCTGTGAAAGCTCGGTGCTGGTGGCGTCTTTCGAGAGCTCCTTGGGTGGACAGAACTCTACCTTGAGCCGAGCCTTGGGAAGGCGGTACAGATCCTCGAGCCAAGGCACACCCTTGACCGCGTTGACCCGTACCGACGTGAATGGGTTGAACCACGGCTTGACGGGGCGGTCCCGTAAGCTCTTCGCCAGCGATTCCTCGATTTCGGCTGGCGTGATCTCTGGTCCGTGGCTGAACTTGACGAAGGCGCCGCCATCTTTAAGGCGCGGAATGATCTCGGTCACTTTTATTGGCAGACTTTCCGGGATGGAACGCTTCACCATGGAAATGGGGTCCGTGATGCCAAAGGATGACTTTTCAAAGCGCTTGAGAAGTTGCTCCGAAAAGTCCTTGTCGGTGCCCCATCGGCGCCAGAGAATGGTGCTCAGGCCCAAGGGGAAGATGTCTGAGTAGGTCGGGTCGAGGTCAGCGGCTAGGTCAGGGGGTAGGGAGGTGGGTTATATATATTTGTCGGTAAGGGGTAATATGGAAGACTTGTATTACTGTCAAGATATAGGGTAGCCTCATTGGGGCGGGGCACAATGTGGCCATAGTCGACTTCATCAGCGGCACCATTGGATCTTTGTGCTGCTACTGATGATGATGATGATGATGATGATGATGATGATAATGGTGCTGTGGGTGCTGTAGTTGCTGTACTCTCCCATCGACGGTTGTCCCAGCATGTATTCAAACCCGAACCCCAACCCCAACCCGGACTCTGACAGCTTCTCCTGGTAGCTGCACTCAACTTTACCCTGGACCTCCAGAGCGCAGTTGTCGGTTGCCTTGTTTCTGCAGGCCCAAAGGTCAGCGACCTAAAAGGCAAAAGTCGCGTACCTCTCGTCATCTCTTCTTCATTTTGGTCCGTATTCTAAATTTGAAGTCTCAGCAACGGTAAGGGTGTTGTTCTTGGTTCAGCTGATGGATTAAGTCCAGAAAGCCTGGATACGAATGGGGAACGGGACCATTGCAAGGTGAGGTCATCGAGTCAGCTCTACTGCTGTAGGGCGACCTAATCCCTGTTAACGGTCAACCTTAGCTGGGGAACCGGTGCCTGCCAATTAGTTGGTGCCTATCGATAGGTACAGCTAACCACACCACCAAGTGACAAAATGAAAGAGGGACAAGGTTTCTTGCCCATCTTGTTGAACCTCTAATTATTTACCAAAATTCTTATCATATCACAATACTTGGTAGATCTTTCAGGAATCTATTTGCATATATCAATCTTTATTTTGGAACACAAATTTTCCACGTCTTTTTTTTTTTTTTCCCCAGGCGCTGATTGACCAAACTTTTTAGCCACTCATTATACTTACTACCTTGTACGCCAAGTGGAGCCGTCTGTCTCTCGCGGCAGGCATAGAAGCAATTCTAGTCTCCAAAAAAAACAGCCATTGAGACGCGACAAACAAACTGCCTTCACTCAATCAACATACTTGCCTACTGCTCCTCATCCTGCGCCATACGTCTCACAGTCACGAGACAACCCGACTACCCTACCCCTCACTACCGCCGAGAACCTGTAGACTACCTAGGGATTGAGGGAACCCCCCCCTTGGATCTATTTATTTGAGTCTTTCTACGACTGTGACCTTTCTCCTTCATATTCAGGTCGTAACCATCGAGGTCACGGAAACTGCAAACCCAAATTCTTCTCTCACAACTAATTGTTCACCAAGACTTGGATATTCTACCTATTCAAGCTGGTCTGTCACAATGGGCTGGTTCTGGCAGACTCCCCCTCACTCGCCCAAGGTGGCGCCCAACGACTCTTCACAGCAAAAAGACACCCAGTCCTCGACGAAGCCGCCGACCCAGCAGCAGCCGAAATCCAACGATGACGCCGAAATCGCCAAGTTCCTACAGCTTTTCCAAGATGCTGACGCAAAACCCTCGAGCTCTACCTCCCAATCCTCATCAACAGGCCAACAAGCCCAACAGTCATTACCATCATCATCACAACACCACCAACGGCAAGCAGAACCATCATCCTTCCTCTCCAAGTTCTCCCGCCCCTTCCGTGAGGACCCCTCAGGTGCCTCCCCAACCCGCAGAGACCTGGATTCGCTATCGCCCTCTGAGCGGGCCAAGGAGGAGATCGTGCAGTCGCTGATGCCGACCGACATGTCGTGCCGCGACGCCTTTGACTACGCCTACGGCTGCAACAGCCTCCGGGGCCAGTTCAACGCCGTGTACCGCTACGGCGAGGTCCGGTCGTGCTCGGAGCTGTGGGACAACTTTTGGTTCTGTATGCGCGTCAAGAACTGGCAAGGGGACATGCGTGCCAACGCCATCCGCGACAGGTGGCGTGACAAGGAAGAGCGCAAGTACGGGCCCGGCATGCCCAGCAGTGAGGACGTTTGGAAGCCCAGATTGAAGCTGTTGGGTCCCGACGAGGCCTTCCGCGACAAGATTCCAGAAGTGGATGCCGCGTTGACGCAGAACGAAGATGACTTGGAGTGGAATAAGCAGGAGACGGAGATGAGGAGGGTCGTGAGGGAGAAGATGGGCATCAAGGGGGCTGGATATTGACGAATAGTAGGGTGTTCGTCGGCCATTTTGTAGGGTTTATCAAGCGTAGTGCACGCATGTTTCTATTATGTACGGCCACGGAAATTCATCAGATGTGGTCCCTCATGTTATGTGCTTTTCGGACCACCTGGTAGAACCGTCGGAGAGGTAGGATTTGCAACTTTTATAGCATATCCTTGGAACGGCCCAGCTGTCAGCCACCGGACAAGCTCTAATCTCTGAAACTAACATGTTATGTGGCTGGATTAGATATTCGATGCAATATTACGCACGCACAATGTACGTGTCTGTCTACCTGTACCTGTACCCACAAAGGTGGGATACAGACCCTATAAATGGGCTTCCCTACAGAATAACAAGGAAACCTATCCGTACGCAAGCAGGTGCGTCGTAAGTCCAGGACCTGCATTACAGGCCCCAACTCACTTCAATGTTGTTTACGGTACTGGAAACCCGAGCCAAATGCCATATTGATAGACAGCACAAGGGGGACGATGGTATTTTTTGAGATGGAAGCAATAATAGACAGAGGAATGGTACGTGACTAACACATTGTCTGGTCGGGTGGAGGTGATATGGTAGGGAGCTTGATGACTGCTTAGAGAGGCCTATTTAGCTACTACATCGCCGTGGATGTATCCAAACATTGAGGCGGAAGCCTGCCGCAATACCGATGGGCTTCCAAAATGTCGAAAAAGCAGACAAACCTGAGCATAAGATCGACCTTGTGGGCCAAATTGGCTCAGCACACAGCACACAGCACACAGCACCTTGCAGTTCGTTCCCAAGCCGTCTATCATCCTCCATGTTTACATCGACACCTAAGGTGTTATATACCTCTGCCTGGTTGAGCTTCGTGTTTGGCCGAGAACGTCCCCTCTGAAAACACGACGAGGTCCCGAGACGACAAGATACTCGCACACGCAAATCCGCATATTTATGTATCGATAAACACAAATATTCAAACGGACCTATGAAACGAGGAGGCTAGACGATGAAATTTTACATTAACATATTAAGCCCTGTTACACTCAAGAGCTTGATCCAAAATGATACAAGTAATCTAGTGCATGGCTATGCAAAGGTATCTAAAGAAGCCCATTGAGGAAGAGGACCCGAGTACAATCGGGGAAGAAGAGAAGGCAGAGAAAGATAACAAAGGAAACAAATTTGAAAAAGGCAAACGCCTCCACAGACACCAACGCAAAGGTATAGAACAAATCAGAATATGTTTACGCGGAATCAACTGAAAACAGCATGAAGGGGCTTGCGCGAGCAAGATTTTCTGTAATGCTCGCTTTGTTAACAAAGAAAAAGAAAGGAGTGAAGCGGCTGAAAGAGCCCATAGGCAACGAGAAAAGGCCTACAGATCCCAAAATAAAGACAAAGTAAGCATTGCTCTACGCCAGCCCTAGCCACTTCAAAGCCTTGCGCGTGTTGGCCTTCCTGGGCACCTGACCACGTGTCATGTAAAGAGGCATCAGGCGCCTCTCCTCCAGGTCGTAGTCGCTCTCCTCGGCCGGGTCGTAAAAGTCTAGGATGCTCTCGGCGCCGCCACCTGTTGTGCCCATCGTGCCCATAGTTATCCTGCGTGTGGCCCTGCTTTTGGCCGTTTTGGTAGTGCGGAAAGAAGCAATGGAGAAGGCCCGCGACTTTGTCGACGGCGTGGGGGATGGCGAGCGGCGCCGGGTATGGGTTCCACGGCGTGTAGAAGTCGAGGGCATGGCGGTCTCGGGCGGGCCCTGAGGCTCTGGGACGGTCTGCGTGCCCACGGAGCTACTGGGAAGTCGGGGTAGGGCCCCTGAAGGCGGTTCTGACCGGCTAAAGCTGACGGGTCGGGATTCCTTCTTGCTGGTTTTGGTGGGCATCTGGTCAATTGTGTAAAAATCACTGGCATCGATCAGAGTGTGCCAAATATCGGAAATGAAGGCGGAAACCTCATCTTGTTTCGCCGTTGCCGCGAGAGTGATATCTGAATGACCTGCCAATGTGATGGTCTGATTGGCAATGGTAAAGGATTGTAGGGTCTGGGCCGTTGCCTGAATGCTCCGGTTCGAACCGCGACGCCTCGGTGGCTTTTGCTCCGGCACGATTCCGGCAACCTGCACAATGTGGTCGCCCATGAGCTTTTGCATGGCTAGAACGGTTGGTAAATGGCTTGCAGGGTATTCTAGTATCATGAAGCGGACGTCTGGATGCGCGGCAAGGTACATGTCCAAGTGCGGGATGATCAAGGCCGCCAGCACCATCGGACTACCGAGAGGATCCTCCTGCGTGTGATCCAGAGGCTGCCGTAGAGCATTGGCGATCAGATACCTGGAGTGACGGTGAAACCGACAAGTCAATATATGCCCCATATTCAACCATGGGTAGTTTAAGGCCTGGGTTTCAGGGGTCATGCTCACCTAAGATTCAAATGGCCGCTCTTTGCAACACCACCATTCATCGAAACGTTTCCTATTCTGCCCAATTGCTCCAGTACCGACGCAGAAAAGCCCTCCTCAACAGCTTCATCTGCGCCAATGGCGAGGACGAGATCCACATGCTTTTTATAGCTCCCTGCAAGGCTGTTCTTGCTATCACGGTTTGGTCGGTTGGGTTCCGTGACACCCTCGAAAAGCAGTCGCCAAAGGTTATCCATGTCAGGGAGGGTAGACAAAAACTGTTGACTAAATCCTTGCTTGTCCGAGGAGTAGTGTGTGGAAAGTTCACTACGCAATACATTCTGTACACTGATGGATGACTTCCTGCCAATGGACAATACTCGAAACTTGTCGCTGGGATTCCTGGTGTGAGGAGGTGGTGTTTGAGCAGGAGTGGGCGGGTTGACAGCAGGCATGCTCAAGTCGTCCAATTTCGAGGGGGGGATAACCCGTCCTCGTGCGTACTCGCTCTGTGGTCTATATGGATCGTATTCATCGGACGCACTAGCAACAGAGGCAGATGCGCTTTTTTTCCACACCAACGGTGCGGGCCATTCAGTAGTACTTGGCGTTGCTGGAAAGTCTGGAATATCGTAGCTCTCATCGCTAGAGATGGGAACCACTGGATATACGCCGGTCCTGAAGCCCTGCATGATTGACTCAAAAAGAAGATGGTGCACGTCACCCGTGAAGTGTATCACGAGGTCTTCTGTGAAAGGTAGAGCAGGTCCCGAGACCGGCTGCGCGGTACCGCGTATTGAACCCGGCTCTGCATCGATATCGAATGCGTCTGTGCCCTTGTCGACATACCGTAAGCTCGTTTCTGGTTTCCTGCGCGACGCCGACCGGGAAATCGTTGTCTGGTTGGCCTTGCATACAACAGCCCGGCGGAGATCGAGGTTTGCGGGACGGGGCCGTGATGATACGTCGGGTCCCGGTACTCCAACCCAAGAGAAACAGCGTGTATCCTCCCCATCGCCTCTCTTCCGATTTGTAATACCCCGTGATGCACCTTCAGTCGGAACGTTGATCCTCAGACTGAGGCCACGAGTCGGAAACATACGGTCAAGTGAGCGCACTCTCCTGAGCGAGGCTGCCTTGGCCAATGGGGCCATGTCCAGGATTTCGGCCTGTTCAATCACAGTATTGCCCGGACTTGTCGGGGAGGCAATAGGCAGTTCGGGGAGGGGGGACAGGCATGCCAGCTCATTGACAGGGCGCGGCAGATTGTAGCTGGGTGCGTAGGCGTACGTCGCAACTATACTGCTACATGTTGACATCCGCAGCGTATTCGAACATGCGGGATCCCAGAGCGTGGCCTGAAACTTTGGGGCCTCCTCCAAGAGCCGCGTACGGCCCGCGACAGACGTTGCGGGAGACGAGGCACCACCTTCTACTGGGGCATCGGTCACCGTCAGGTCAAGGTCCTCAGCTGCTGCCTGTTTTAGCACGCTGACGCTCGGGAGACTGAAGCTTCGTGGCCTGGTCTTGTCCAAGTCCAGCAGCTCATTGGGCTGCAAGGACTGGGTCTCCTGATCCAGGACCTCCGCCGCCCTCATAGCCAGAGTCGAAGCGTCTTCTATCTCCACCTCTTCATATCCGTAAGCGTTGTGGGAATCCTTGCCCGATACAGGTTGCCTAGGATTTGGCGTAGGACCCACCAGTCCTGCGAGTCCGTCCTTTACGAGCTCTGTAAAAATTGCTTCCGCCTTGGAGTATCCTTCGATGCCTTCCTGTTGTCGAATAGCTGTGATACAGAGGGTGTGCGCGCTCACAGTCCCGCCGTTTAGGAACACCAGTCTCTTGCGCGAAGGGGTAGCCTTCTTAAGAAAGTCTAGGGCTTGCTGTCGTCTGATAGTAGAGGCCTCGTGGACTTCTCGAATGAAAGCGCGAGCATCGAATGGCGTATCGTCAGATTTGGGCTTGATGTAGTTCTGAATACTTGGCAAAACCAGAATTTGAGGGGAGGTTGGGAGGAGCCGAAGTTGGGTGGAAACGACTTCGGGCGACCCTTCCAGCGCCACGAGGTTTCCGTGATAATCTGGAGGCGGGCCCATCCTTCTTCCACGACTGTGGGAACTGAAGAGAGGCGAAGTGTATTGGTGGCCAAGTAGAGGGGCCGGATTCGAGGCAAGGTGTAGACAGGTCTTGCAATTCAAGAAAATAAGATAAACGCTGCAGAGCAGTATAAGGGTATGTGTACAAAAAGCCTAGATATGTGGGCAGTGAAGATGCGTACCAGAGCCGCTTGGATGAAAAGGGTGCACAAAAGAAAACATAAAAAAAAAGAGAATAGAATATGAGTGATCTACGATGAGCCAGCCACCACTGGGAAGCCGCAGAGGAAATTTGTTCCAAAGGCACGGTGGAAATGGGCCAAATGAGGGCAAACACGACTGAGAATCTAGTTTGAGAGCCAACATGAGGTGGTAAACGGTTATAACAGTCCGCTACAGAGAGTAAAATTGACCGATTAGCTTACATGGAACGCAAGTACACGAGAACTAGAGGTGTTGGGGCATAGACAAGAGAGAAGGCTATGGCCGGGTAACAGGCCGGGCAGACAGGGGAATGTAACGGCGTGACTTGCCATGAAGCAGAAACCCTCAGGGCATTCTCTAGCGCGTGTCCTGACGCCATTCACCCAGCGTTTGGTCTCGAGGAAAAACGAGGCATTGGAAGACTAAATTGGGCAAAGAGACTAAGACCTTGACCAGGGGTAGGGGGCTTACCCTAACAAGCCTACTCGTAGTAGTACAGGATCTAGGGGAGGGGAGGCAAAATGAGTTTGTGCGCATGAGAAAAACACAAAAGCTTCGATATCCACAGCTTCATTCATATCTGTGCCTCCCTGGCTATTTTGCCCCTTCCGTTGGCTAAGCGGGTGCTATCGTGTCTCAAGGTGATGGACAAGCCGGATAGAAGCAGGAAAAACGCAACATTGGTAGTCCAGATCATCATTTGCTGCCATCTGATTTGCAAGGTCCTTGCCTGGGTAGTACCGGTGTGCTGCCGTGGTCGAGAATAGCGATGATAGCCATGATGTATCCGAATCCGGAATTGATGGCCCATCACCGGTTCACTGCATTGCATTGTACCCAGATAATGGTTGACGTGCTGCGCAAGGATAAATAGTATTGGCTGTCAAACGCCTTGCTGTACAAACGCAGTAAAATCCATGTGGGATGATGCGGCCAGCCCAGGGAAAACTAGGCTGGAGGCGGGAATCCAAGACAAACATCAATAATAGTCTTGATTGACCTCAGTCGCGATTGACAAACAAGACAAGGTATGCTGGTCGATTGTCTAGAGAGATGGTTGGAGATGTTTGAGTGGCGGTTGTTTGTTCATTGCCCATCATTTCAGCTGCACTGAGATTGACTGTGAGATCAACTGCGGCTGGGAAAATTGCTTTATTCAGCCCAACATTACCGGAAATTCCCGCCACACCGCGTGCTTGCAGTGCTGTAGAAAAAAACACCGAAACGAGCCAGGTATTACTGCAACGCAAGGCCCTTTGAGAAGGCCATTAAGTGCTCCGAGAAAAGAAGTTAATCAATAGGATGTCCAAGTAGGTTAGGTGGACGGTTAGCTACTTCCGTACCTTGACCATAATGGGGCTTGGTAGGTTAAGTGCCTGCAGGGACTTGTTCGACTTGGGCCAAGCCAGCGAATCCGTCTGTGCCGGATTGTCTCGTCGTGCGTGCGAGCCACGCGAGGTTAGATCCTCATTAGCTTGTTGATTCATGGAATATTCTACAGAGGTTGAGAAGGTCTCAGCGTATCAGTGGAAATTCTGTAATTGAGGTTCTGTTGGTTCGGACTGAAAAGCTTGTGAGTGTATCCCTTGCATCTGACCCCTTTTTACTGCTTTTTTTCTATCTTTTTTCTCATTCTTGGGCTTGTGTGTCTCTTGGGGTCGCGAAATCGAAGATGCTGGTGCTTTGAGTGTCCTGACCATGTTGCAGCATGTTGAAAATTGTCGCACAAAAAAAAAGGGGGGGCACAAAATTATACAAACATACAAACAAACAAACAAATGGCAAGAGCTTAGCAAGCTCCCAAGTCGAGAACCCTTCCTTCCCTGTCAGGTTGCAGCCTAGATGATGCTGTGATCCGTAAAGAGCCTGAGCGGGAAAGGGTGAAACGGAGCCCATCTAAATCCAACATTCAGGGGTTCAAGACGCTAATTCCCCGCGAGCCGGGCTCCCCGAAATCTCCCTCCCATCTAAATCATGCCTTGCGTGCAATCAGTCATCAATTAACCAACAAATCTTACCACAATCCTAGTCTGACAAGGCTTCATTTTCTGCAAAGTTGTTAATGAGAGTGCGTAATGGATGATTTCATGTATGCATGCTGCCGATTTTCAATGTCACCGATACATACAACAACCGGATGGGTTGGTTAATCATAGATACCATGGCTGAAATGCATTGCTTCCCTCAAGTCCATCAGGCAGGTAAGAGGTTGGAACAACTATTTAGTTGACAATCAAACACATAAACAGCCCTGGCCACGAAATGAGGGCAATTTCAGTTGTACGCGACGCGATACGAACGAGGAAAATTTATGTTGCATCAATCGAGTGAGCTCCCTCAACACTTCTCGGTATCCCAAGTGCCGTATACCCAATGTGGAACGACTAGCCACCTGCGTAGGTACTCAACCGGGGTCGTCTCTGCTTATGGCGTTGGCTACTGGTGCGCTTCATCTCGGAGGCCAAAAACCTGCAACCACCCGCAGAAACGTCTTGACAACGCCGACTGGATCCGCCCACAATGGACGATCGGCAAACACGAGGCGCGGCCTCCCTCAGAAGCAATCAACCGCAGACGTCTTCTTCAAGCCTGGAAAGCCGTCCGGACTCGCCGGAAATTTTTTATGATATCTCCCTTGGTCAGTCGTCGTCTTCCATCAAAGCCGCCAGTTCGGCCTCCTCCTCTATCGAAAGCAACCCTTCCTGCGCTGTCTCTTTTGCCTCGACCTTGCCTCCCGAAGACGTATCTTGCTCTTTGATAGCTACATCAAGCAGGGATTTGGTCAAGGGCCACGTTCTGATCGTACCATCAATACCAACGCTGCAGAGACTGTCGCCCACTTTCACCATATCAGTGACCTCATCGTAGTGTCCCTGCATTGAACAGTACAATTTCCCTGTCGACCTGTCCCAGAACTTAACATCCTCGTCTCTCCCAGCTGTGATGACCCATGTACCAGTGACTGCGAGAGCCTTGACGTGGTCACCGTGCTCAAACACATCGTCGCTAACGAAGGCACCGCCCCTTGCCAAACACTTGGCTGTTCCGTCACCACTCGCAGTCCAGAGATCAACCTCGTCGCTCTCTTGATCAAAGACGAGCTTGTAGACACTAGTCTCGTGCTCCAGGAGAGTCCGCCTCTCTGTTGAAGACTGAGGGACCTCGTCCACCACCTGCTTCCAAGAGTCCAAGCGAATCTTCCACCGCCGAATATGCGGGTCGCTGCTGGCGCTGAACAAGTACACCTCGTCAACAGTGGTTTGAGCAGGATCTATGGCAAGTGCTTGGACGGCGAGCATGTTAAGCACACTGTCTTGAAGAACGTGGAGTTCTTTGCCCGTGCTCACATCCCACACGATGATCCTCTTATCAGCACCACCGCTGATCAGGATATCTGTGCCGCCTAGAGTGGCAGTGGCAATGGCCTTGATGAAGTCGGTGTGGCCCGCATACTTCCTTGCAGGGGTTCGGGAATCAATATCCCAAGACCATATACACTTATCCCAAGACCCGGCGAAGAGGGTCTTTTGCTTTGGACCACCCACCGCCACGCAGGTCACGGGTGCGGATGGCCCACGATATACTGCCGTGCTATCTGGTTCATCCTGTCAACAGATTAGACGCAAGTCAGGGCGAATCCTAGTGAATTTCAAATATCCTCGTTGACACGATCACGTAGATCACGTACACCGAGCTTGACATGCCTCACGGACCCCGCAGATTCCGCAACGAAGATGGCTGATGAGGAGTTGCGCGGATCCGCGATTGCAGACAGGATTTTGGACTTGAGCACTATCGGCTTTCCATATTTGTTGCTAGACTTTGCATCTCGCCTTTCTCTCTTGGCCTGCTGCGCACTATACAGACAGACATGCGAGTCAGAATTCTATGTCCCGGTACATGTTCAACCACCAAAACTTGAAAATGACAGCTGAGGAGACTTGCTCTGATTCGAAAAAATGCCGTGGATCCGATGACTTGGACATATTTTCAGGTCTGCCGGCGCAACTATAGAGTACTGGCACCAAGATATTCACGACGTTGAGTTGTGACAAGGGGTGGCTGACGGAGTAAGATGGCTGAGAGCAAGGTAAGCTCATGGTGGGGTTGAGACGGTGGACCACAAAACGGAGCCTAGCTGGCCCTGATTGGAGAACCAAAGCTGTGGGCAATTCAATTTAACAAGCACTAAACGCGTCAAAGATAGTCGCGTCGCGCTCCTCTCAGCCTCCCTCATCTGCATGTCTCGAACTTAGCTACCTACCTACTACTTAATCTACCAACTCAATCACCTTACTTATCCTCGTAATTTTTCAAGCCCATTAGAAGAGACACGGAGCTTGCAGAATACCCGGATGGTAGCAGCATCTGACCAGCAAAAAATCTACCTACCAGACACCAGACAGACCCTTACGACCACCATCCTTGTGGCTAGCGGATAATTTCACAAACATGGCGAGCCGTCGCTACGTTCCGCGGCAAGGCCACACCGAAGGCATTACTCATTGCGCATACACGCCTAATGGGTCACAACTTGTGACTGTCGGGTCCAACAACACCATCAGATGCTACAAGACCGGGTCAGATGGCGAGCCCAAGAATATCGACGACTGCGGAGAACAGAATGTGGCGGTAGCCGCAACAGACCGGTTCTTTGTGGTCGGCTCTGAAGATGGCACGGTCAGCCTCTTCTCCCTCGAGACGCACTCTTTTGAAACCTATCTTCTCCGAACATCCCTGCCGATCCGTGACATTGCCTTGTCTTCAGATGGGAAATGGTGTGCTGTGGCCGGCGATGAACTCACTGTCAAAATCGTGAGCACGACAGACAACACTGTGGTCCGACACGCGAGGGAGCACGGCAAGCCTACCAAGCATGTTTCTTTTGATCCGAAAGGCAGCACCTTGACATTGTCTTGTACAGACGGGGTCATTTACATATACTCGCTCACTTCAGAGCAACCAGAGCTCATACGCAAAGTCGACGGAATATTGGGCAGTCTGGATATGGAATCCGAGGCTTCTGGAAGAGTAGTCTGGCATCCAGATGGAAGGGCTTTTGCTGTTCCTACTCCCACGCGGGACATCCAGGTCGTTTCCAAGAACGACTGGGAGAAGCAGCGTGTCTTTGCAAACGGCCATGAGGGAGACATCACGGCGATGGCATGGTCACCCAACGGCTCTATGATTGCAACGGCAGCCAAAGATGGGAAACTCCTGATCTGGGAGAGCAGGGGTCAGAGCGTGATCGCCAGGCACTCTTACGCGAACATCATGGACATTGTCTGGCATCCCAAGGCCAACATTGTTTCGTTCACAACCTTTGCCGGCGAGGTGTTTATATGTGCCGACTTTGTGACCGCCGACTTCACGCCTCTGCTGCAGCTACCACTGCAGGCTTCCCCGTTCATCCATGATCCGCTTGCCGAGGTTTCTATAAACGCTCGCCGCCCTGCCATCAACGGATCCAAGGAAATCCCCTCACGACCCAGGCGCGATTCTCTAAACTCCTTGGACTCGTTTGCCAATGGCATTCCGGAAGATGAGGATGACTTTGTTGTGGACGACGATGGTGCCGGATACACTCTCAACAGCAATGGCAAGCGTCCTTATGATGGCACGAACGTCGGCGAATATTCAAACAAGCGCCCCAACATGCTCAGACCGCAGTACCACGAAGCGTTTCAGCCTGGATCAACTCCCTGGCGGGGCAACCGCAAATATCTATGTCTGAATCTTATCGGGTTCGTGTGGACTGTTGATCAAGACTCACACCACACAGTGACTGTTGAGTTCTACGACCACGAGTTGCACCGCGATTTCCACTTCACCGACACTTTTCTGTACGACAAGGCCTGCTTAAGCGAGCATGGAACGCTTTTCTCATGCCCACCACGCGACGGCAAGCCCGCTGTTTTGTTCTACCGGCCGCATGAGACTTGGACGCAACGCAATGACTGGCGTACGCAGCTGCCGGCTGACGAGGCGGTTCTAGCCATGTCCTTGAGTGATTCGTTTGTAACTGTGACGACAACCGCCGGCTATGTGAGAGTCTTTACGCTATTCGGGGTACCCTACCGCGTCTATCGACCCAAGAGCTTTCCAATGGTGACATGTGCTAGCTGGAAAGACTATGTTCTCACTATGGGCAACGGTCCTGTCGGGGCCGACGGTAACACCAGACTTTTGTATAGCATCGAGGATGTGAAAAGGGATGAGATTTGTCAGAACGAGGACACGGTAGCATTGCCAGAAGGAGCTACCGTCAAGAGTGTGTTCTTTTCTGACGATGGAGTAAGTTTGTCCTCCTGAATAGCGAACAGTGAGAGCATCGGGAATTGTTTTTGTTAACACATCACTGGCCAGGATCCATGCATATATGACTCTACAGGCACTCTACTGACCCTGCTGCACTGGCGACAACCATCGCGTGCATCATGGGTTCCTCTTCTCGACACGAAGCTCCTCCCGCGTCTGGCATCAGGCAGGAAGCATGAGAGCTACTATCCGATCGCGGTGGCAGACCACAAGTTCCACTGCATCATCCTGAAGGGCGGCGACCAATATCCCTATTTCCCGAGGCCTCTGCTGTCGGAGTTTGAGTTCTCTGTCCCGCTCGCCTCGGCGCCGTCTGGTAGTAAGAAGAAGAAGCAACTGAACGCCGACGGGGCCGAGAGCAGCGAAGACGAAGAGGAAGATAAGGGCGCCGAGGCGCAGAAGCTCGATCAGCAGTTCCTGTTGAGAAGCATACGGGCAGCGCAGGTCCTCGATTTGCTCGAATCGAGTTCCACGAGCAAGAGCGTCAGTCGGGCACAACAGCAAAGCCTCGCCCGGCTGGAACTGGAGATTGACAAGACGCTGTTGCAGATGTTGGCGGTTGAGTGCCGTGAAGGTGAGGAGCGGGGCATGCGCGCGCTGGAGATGGTCTCGTTGATGCGAGACCGCAGCGGGAGGATGATCGAGGCGGCTTGCAAAGTAGCGGAAAGGTATGGACGGACGATCCTAGGTGATAAGATTCGGGAATTGGGTGAGAAGATGGTCAGGGGTGAGGGAGATGATGACATGGATGAGGATGACGAATTTTAAGCATGAGATATCCTATCTTGTATTTTGGATGGCTTTTATTTTGATGACCCCTTAAAAGTTACAATGACACACGATCACGAATTATCGAAAGCGGGCAACTACAGCCTACGGTACATCAATCGGATCTCCGTGTTCCAAGGGGTCGGAGTCCACCAGAGATGATCACTGTAGCAGTAGCCCTGTGGACATGTTTGGGAAAATCCTCCTTGAACCGAGCAAACGTTTCCGCGTGTTGCCGCCAAGATGACCTTCTAGAAGGATTGAGAAGGGGTTTCGGAAGTGAAAAGTGACTGATCGATCGGGGGATTGATATTTTGAATGTTTATTCACGAGATTTGTTTCACCGCTGGCACGAGAAATGGTTTGCACTAGACCAAGTGCAAGTTGCGGGCTTGCAAATCGAACTAGAGTCCTAGAGTCGAACAAAATCCTACAGTTTAATGAGAACGAGACCTGCTGCGGCCAATATCACCGGGGATACCACCGGTGATGCAGACGCGGGACCGGGCGAGTCGGCGACTCACTTTGAGATGATTGAATGAACCCTAGACTTCTAGTACCCGCAGGCGGATATGGCCTGAACAATCAAAAGAATTATCAGAAGGCGTCGTCAGTTGCAATCCCCTTACAGCTATGCAATACTATTTTTATTTTTATTTTGCTTTTTCTTTTCTTCCCTGCTCGGTTCTTTTACTCCCTACCCCCTACTTTCTCTCGTACGAGAGAGGGCTTTGCCTGGCAAAATCGGCAGTTTTTTTTTTTTTTTTCCCAACGAAAAGCCCTACACCCTATAAGACCAGGCGATAAATTAAGCACATGTCTCTTTTCTTTTTTTTCGACTACGAGGTCCTGGCTCTTTTAGTGTAGATGGGCAGGGACCCTTGGGGAGACAAACGGTGCAGATCACACTGGTTCGGCCGGGCCAGGACGGGTCGGGTCAAAAATTTTGGTATTGTGCATGTCAGATCCACTTTGAAAAGCGCCCCTGAGAGAGAGGCAAATGCGCGCCATTCTATTGTCCTGCCTCGCTTGTTTGCGAATAAAAATGCATTCTCCAGAATCAGGATCTCCAAAAGAAAGCCATATCACAGCAGTTTATGGTTCGGGAGGGATGGGGGGGCATTGAAAGCAAACAATGCACGCGTCCTGCTTTCCGCAGGCATATGGGACCGGGAGGGACCTTGCTTGTCGTGTATAACTTGGCAACAAAGCATCAAGTGCGCGGGTGTAAGTTCTTGATCTGGTTATATCACCCGCAGTCGTTCAACTTCTTTTGCCGGGTCGGGTCCGGAAGAGGGGAACCAGGTTTGACTCTGTTTTGGATTTTGTTCTTTTCTATTTTGCCCCTCACTTTTTTTCTTTCTTTATTGATTTCTTTCGATTTCTATTAGACGCCGAGTTGAAAAAGAAACAAGGCCGAGAGGCGTGGTGCCATGAACCTGACATAGCGACAAAAAGGGTCAATAATCGAAGGGGGGCGAGAAAAAAAGGGGGGGAGATGTCACAATCTACTCCCTGGTTCAGGTGGATCGATTCATATTCAAGCCCTCCAAAACGCTTGCGATAGTATTGATCGCTAAAGCATGGTCAGCGTCAGTTCCCTAACAAAGTGAATCAAAGATCTAGGCCTTAGGATCTGGTAGTAAGGTGCCACGGATCCTCAAAGTCACGTCCCACGGTTGGCTTCAACTCCATAGTTGAGATAGTCTAGAGAAATAGGGTAGACACCTTGAACTTACTGTACATCCCGTACAGTATGCATATGTAGGTCTATGCAAGAATCCCAGCTGCCAGCAAGAGCTTGGTTGGGGGTTGTAGGTGTGGGTGAGCCAACGTCGTACCAACCCAGGTCCTAGCGGGACGGGACAGTGCCACCCCATTTTCCCCCTTGCCCCGGTTCAATTGGCGACATTAACAAGGGTCTGGAATTGGGAAGTGCCAGCGAGTGGCCCGGGCGTGACGACCGGGAGCACTGTCCGGCTTTGCACTTCATCTACAGTACAGTATTACAGGCAAAGTCTTTTTTTAGCCTTGCTAAAGTGTCCAGGTTCTGGGGTTTGAACAAAAGCACAAGAGGACAAGTTCATATGTAGATTTTCTGTGGTGCATTTTTTATTTATCGGCACATTCATATTTTTCCTTAAGGTTTTGTTGAGCCGTCACCCATCAAAAATAAAAAGGCGCCATAGGTAGAAAGAAGAATATATTAAAGACGTATGGTTGTGGTTGTCTTTGAGTTGGCAGGAGAGAGAAAAATGCCAAGATGAAGATTAGACGAAAGTGCAGTACACGGGTGACATGTCTCCTCCTACTGTTTCTTTTCGGGGGTGGGGGTGTCAAGTAAAGCGGTCAGTACATTAGATAGGACCTGGGTAGTTGGTGGTCTAGAGCATGTCTGGTCGGCTTCTCTGCATGTGATAAGTGCAGCAGCGTATATCGCGGAGGTTTTCAAGGGGACCTCGGGCATGCATAAGTAGGTGCATGCTACTGCATGGAAGAGATGACGAAGCGAAGGTCGATCGGCAATCGTCAGAATTGATGTCAACGTACGCAAGGCGTTATTTTTTGTTTTAAATTTAGTACTTTTTTTTTTTTCTGTCCGCATTCCTATTTACGTACTGTTGGAGCGTTGTTGGTGGCGTTCTGCAAGGCTCCGGTGCCTACACAAGAAGATGATCGCGACCGACTACATGGTTTCGACGTGAATGTTTGTGACGGAAAAGATACCTAATTAGGTCGTGTCCAAAATTACATCCAAAAGATTACATACCCGTATAGCCCGTGAAAATCTCCCGCCTAGGCAGTCTCTGACTAAAGATTGATGATTACGCCAGACAAATTCGGTCAAGTGAAGAGGGAGCCAAATCGACGGTTTACAACGATAATTCCCTAGTCTTGCCCATCGTTGGCGCCAGGAACCAAACACCGGGTGTTCCGATTGCTTACTTTGGTAGGTACCACCGGGGCGGGGCGGAGTCACACTCAACCTCTCTGCCCCCATTGAAACATACGTAGCAGTAATACTACTCCTAAGCTAGGTACGAAGTCTTCTAAAGCTAATTACCAGATTACTGTAACCATTCATCATGGCACCTGACACCGGACCCGGGCAATGATCAACACGAAGCCCGATCACCGATTTGATAGATGCACGTTCTTTGTTTCCAGAACCACTTGCCGAATTTGCGTCGACGTTTACTTGCCAGCAAAAGGGCCGACCTGATTTTTTGTTTTCCCTGTTCAGACATAGTTATTAGTTCTAGACAAAGGTACCTTGTTGCAGGCTGCTTGGTTGATCATTGCGCTATTTAATAGCCCCAAAATAAACAGCCCAAATAAAAGAATTCAACAAGTTCATTTCCAGAAGGTACAGAACACGAATTGTTCGCGCAATAGAAATGTCCGGCGAACACAAAACAAATACATGCCGTTTTTATCATTATTATTATTATTATTTATTTATTTTTCTTCCCTCTTTCGAGGCGAGCTGACGGAGATTTCTTTCGAGCAGCAACAAGCAAAAGAAAGTTCAAACGCAGCAGCCGGGAGCCGTGTCTGGTCTCTACCCCTGGGACGATTCCTGGTTGGCTGTACAGGGGATTCAGGCCGGTTGCCTGTCCGTGCCCAAAACGCCAGCGGCCTCATCTGAAAGCGTCTGAACGTGCAGAAGAAAACGCCAACGACTTGGCCAGCCAGCACGATGCAATCGCACGCAAGGGGTAAATGAACAAGCCAAACCCCGAACGAGGAACACAGGCAAGAGTCTTCCATGCGCTGCAGTTCGGATGCGGGTTGGCAATCTGGTTTTCGAGATAAGAAAACTGGGCAGGCTTCGTCTTTTTCGCACATCGGCCCCTTTTGAAATCGATAAATCTGTTTCAATTTATGGAAGCGGAATGCTACGACGTAATGTGGTTACGGTAAGTAGGACATCAAGGTAGCCACCTGACGGTGAGTACCTCGGGTCCATTGCTGGACGTGCCTCTGGGCTGAGGTAGGGTAGTCGGGCCTAATTGCCAAGTCAAAACAACTTAAACTTACACACCTTGACGTTCTCGAATCAATCCCCGCCTGACTAACGACGGGAAGAATGGAATAGAAAAACCCAATCACGAACTTGGTCATTGCTCTTCTTGGAACTACAGGAAGAGGTAGGAACTTAGATAATTCGTAAGTAATCAAAGCAACTCCATGCTGTCAGTCGACCTGACGTGCTAGGTAGGTCTAGACACATTGACACCAGATAACAAACATGCGTACCTAGGCACATTCTATTATGCCGGATACCATGTACACACAGACACACTTCATCTCCCCTTCACCCTCTCTTTCGATGGCTCCTTTTTTCAACTCAAACACTGTCGAGGACAACAAAAATGGAACCCTCCACCGGTCCTTGCCGAGCGCAGTGGTGCGCGGACCACCTCATCCAACCCCCACCCCGCAGGGCCGTCACAGTGCAAGCTGAATGCGCAGGGATTTGGAAGTGGTGCCGTCCATGGGTGTGTGGTGCTTAAAGCGGGCTGTCCAAAATGCTCGACGTTCGAGGCTCCACAGACGGCGGAGAACCCTTGCGACAGATTCAAGACGATTTCCCTGAGGTGCAATCCACGATTCAGCAAGCAAGGGGTACGATGGGGAGCGAGTCTGGTAAAGGAAGGAAAAAAGGGAACTGCAAAGTAATTAATACTCCGTTGCACTGTAATAAAATAAATTAAATAAACAGACCCGGCGAAGCTGAATACGCAGCAGACTCGCCCCAAGAGACTCGGTACCGTAGGCGGACCTGAGCTAGCCCATGCAGCAGGCCAAGAATTGCAAATCCTGCCTATTCTTGTCTGGCTGTCTCTGTCTGTCTGGCTGCCGTTATTTTTCTTCCCCTCCCACGCCCGCGACGTTTGGATCATTTTGAATTTTTCGAAATCTTCCTGCCGTTCGCGCAGTCCCGTCGGGTGTTACTACTTCTGGTGGTGTTTCTCATACGACTATTAACATTAACTTCCGCCAACAAAGACTTCGAACTTCTGTCGATCCACCACAACATCCATCCATTTCATCCGTCTGAGCACAGACAGCTGGAGCTTCACCAATCAGCCTTGCACGCCGCCATTTGAATCAAAAGCACCTTGTAATAGCGAAGAGAGAGAGAGAGAAAAAAAAAAAAAAAAAAGAGAAAAAGAAACAAAAAAGGACTGTAGCCACAAAACTCCTTTTTTTTTCACTATTCATCAGCTTATTCGATCGCAGGACGTGGATAGTCGAAGGCTACTACATTCTACAGCTATTACTTTTACGACTGTTACCTCAATTGCAGACTAGCGCCAACGAGCGAGCGCATCTTGGTCAGGGTTGCGGCTAATAACCTAACGAACAAACGACCAGGTTCGTGGATTGCTAGGTCGGGCCAGACCAAACGGAGTCCTAGCTTTGCACCCCCCAGCATCTGCCCTGCAGAGAAAAAGCAAGCATTGAGCCGGGTCTCGTCGAGATTCCACGGCCCTAACCTAAATCCTCGGGTCAAGCCCCTCAAAACGCTGCTGCACCTTTGCGCCACCAGAAAGCCTCCGCACTCTGGCTAGTCGGGACTGGTGTTTCGGCGAGAGCGCCCTCACAAAAAAGTCGATACCTTCCATGTCAGCAGGCGCTAGCCGCCTTAGTTAGCTCTGTCGCTGTCAGTTGTCACCCTAGACCTAGTTTCGCCATCCATACCTCTCCTATCTATTGTATTTCACCAACATGGCTACCCGTTGTTAGACTTCCGATCGATCTACCCTTCCTGTACCTGTTCACCTACCTATCCACATCATCTGCCGCCTTGCCTCCTACCTACCTACCTAGCCACCTTGTCTGTTCGCCCAAACACATCTCGACTTCATCTCCTGCACCGCCGTCAAACCCGAAGCCCTGCGACTCGGCTTCTTTCCCGTCCGCTCGTCTGTTCCTTGAGACTCGACCCGGCGAAGCTGACCCGCCATTGGAGGATTAGTATTCGGCCAAAGGACGGACCTTGGCTCGCAGGATACGGGAACCGGCAGCGCCAAAATATAGGGGGGAAAGCGGGACGCTGTACTTGGGAACAGAGACCTTGGCCTCTGCCGACAAATAATCCCTCTTCTGTCGCTTTTGAATTAGTTCGGTTCATGTTGCACTGAGGTTCGTCTACGGCCCCCTCTCGAGCCCCTAACCATCTACCCTCTCTTTTAGCCTTCACTTCTCATGGCGCATGCATCGTAGTTCTCCTTTCCCCCTCAAGTATTTTGCGGACGACCAATTCCTCGACCCGTACTGACCTTGGCCTTTGTTGTACATGTCACAGCCCAAATGGCTACCGCCATACAAACAGCGCATCGAAGCCATCACCTGGTCAACATGCGAAGCAGCGACAACGACAACATCCAGACCCGAACCATACCGATCCTCACACCAACGATTCAAATGTCTGCCCCGTCCCCCGGCGATCCGATGGATATATCGACCCCGACGAGCGCCTCCGCTCCCCAGTCGGCGAACAGGAGCCCAGATAGCGAGCGCAATGGCCTTGCTCCGAGTAGCGGAGCCAAAGTTGGCGCTGGGGAACATAGAAGCAGTACTCCGAAGGCCGAGCAACAACAAACTACAAATCCTGTTGCGATGCCAGCCCCCGCGGCTGCTGCGGCGGCAGTACACCAACCCAAGATTGTACAGACTGCCTTCATACACAAACTTTACAAGTGAGTCTTTGCGTCTAGATGAACAACACGTTCCTATGAGTTGCTCATGGGTGAACTTTTAGCAGATCATACTAACTATGCGGTCAGTATGCTGGAAGATCCCAACATCCAACATCTTATCTCATGGTCGCCATCCCAAGAGAGCTTTCTCATGTCGCCTTCAAATGATTTTTCCAAAGTTCTAGCGTATGTATAGCGAAACCAACATTGGAGAGACGTACCCATACTGAAGCGCCATGTAGCCAATATTTTAAACATACAAATATCTCGTCGTTTGTGCGACAGTTGAATATGTACGGCTTTCATAAAGGTAAGCTTGAGCCACCCTGGGCAGACGTCGCATCCGCATTCATTACATCCACTGACTGAGAAGCACCTACAGTCAGCGACGTCTTCCACAATGGGTCAGACTCGACGCTGTGGGAATTTAAGCATGGAAACAACAACTTCAAGAGGGGAGATATCATTGGCTTGCGAGAGATTAAGCGACGTGCCTCACGCCACGCGCTTGTGCACAAGGAGTACAACCAGCGGCCAACTCCTCCTCAACCCGGCACCCCAGCTGAACCAATGCCAATTCAGGATGGGGCTGACCCGCGAATCGCCAACATGGAGAATGCGCTCTACGACTTGTCCATGCGGCTGCAGCGTAGTGAAGAAAGCTCACACTACATGCACATCAAGCAACAAGCTGCCATGGACACGATGGGCCGGTTGTTACAGCTGAATCAGGAGCTAGCCCGCACAGTCTTGACTTTGGTTCCCAACCCTGACAACCCGACACACCGAGATGGTATGTTGCAGACATATTCCCCGTCATTTCTTTCAACGTCTGAAGATAGTGACGCTAACCTCAGTGGCTCTCAGTTGTTGCTTTGCAAGGAAGCCTGCAGCGGCAGGCAGACATGATCCGTACCTTGGAGGAGCCGCACGATCAGCCACTTTCAAGCGGCCGGCATTACTTCTCGCAGTTGGAAAATGCGCCAGTGTCTCCTCGACAGGTGCCTCAGGACGATCCGCGCCGTGCCAATTTGACCGTGCCACCGCATCGACCATCAAACTACTATCGGCCTCAGGTCCCCTCAAACTTGTCCCTCAACACTCGGCGCCCTTATGGATCCATCGGTGCTGGCACAACCTCCCAGTCATCGCCATCTTCGTTGCGACCACAGCCCCCGCCGCCCCCTGCACCTCAGCAGCATCCTCAGCACCCCTTGGCGAACGTCGAGCTTCCGCCAAGTAGCCTAGCTCGACGACACACATCAGCAGACATACGCGGACACGGTTGGCCTGTTCCCCAAGCGTCCCCGTCCGCGTCCGGTCCACCTTCGGGGCCCCCCTCGACACAGTGGCCTTCATCACCCAACCGCTCGGTGCCCGCCGATGACCAACGTATCAGGGACTCATTTTCCACATATTCGTTACAAAATGCGACACCGCAGTCACACTCTAGGCCAGAGACCCCACCACCTCCGCCTTTTTCAAATGGAGGCAGTGGCCTTGATACCCTGACAAGCTGGACATGGAACTCGGCCAGCAGTGGTAGAAGCGGGGGCCTGACCGTCAAGGACAGCTCAGGACCACCGACAAGGAGGGGGAGTATGGCTCACATACTGAACCCGACAGATACCGCCGAGTCTCCTCACGAGGACATGGATGACCCTAGGGGCGACGATGATAGAAAGCGCAAGCGACTACAGTGACAGCAGAGCCAGAGGGACCATCGGGTTTAGTTGACAACTGTCACCTTGTCGTTGCCCGACCTCGAGTGCAAGCAAGAGCAATCTTGAAAGCGTTGGGCTGCTTGCTTGCACCGTCAATCACGGAATCCTTAGTCATGATTCCACACACGACACCATTCCATTTTCAACGGGTCTCTACTGGGGGTCAACCAGTGGCCATTTACTCTGCACTTGCCTTTTTTTATTTTATTTTTTTTTCCAAATCACATCAACGGACGATCACTATCTATTTCATTATATACACCAACATAAATGTATTATTTCACACCTTTCTTTTGTCTTCTACTTGCATACTTTTACTTTTTACGATTATGTAACATGTCAGATCCGGGTTGCGGGTCTCTTGAGGATTTTATCTGGCATTCGTAATTCTGTTCCTCAATCATTTGATTCCATCTGCGGTTGGGTATCTCTATGGATCATTCCACGTCATTTCATGAGTTGAGGCGTTCATTATATCTGGACGAGCCAATTGACAGATCAGGCCCAGGAGTGGTGGCGACTTGTTGGAAAAAAAGTCGTGTATTGGATATGATTTTTTCGCCGGCACAAAGGTGCTCGATAAATCCAGATTAATGTTGAGTTTACGTCGTCTTCTCTAATCGTTACCACGTCTTGGTCTATGCGTCACTGGAAGACGGACGACGGTCTTTTCACACTCGAGATTCGATTCGTCCTTGGCACATGCAAGGTAAAACTTGGGCGCAGGGAGTCTGCAACGTAGGAATGTCTGTGAGAACATGACGGGATGAACCTGCTGCATTCAACTCAATGATGGGTTTTCTTTCTTTTTGTTTTTCTTGTGCTTCTTCTTTCTGCGTTTGACTGAATCGGCAGCGTCTGAATCGATCTTGTCAGGGCCAGACGACCCTTGTGCATGGTGATGCACAAGATCGAGCCCAGCCTCGGCACGCCCTGGCCTGGGACCCTGCATCTGCTCTCGCGACGTGCGATCACGACCAGCGTCACCATCAGCGTCACCACCAGCGTCATCTTCTAGATCATCAGACCGCCCCGGCTGCATCGGTTGTCGCTTCTGCTTCTTGGACCGCCCGAGTCCGCTCCGGCCCGGCTCATCGTCCTCGCTGCTGTCTTGGTCATGCCGCTGCCGCTTCACGGCGATCTTGTCGTTGGCACTGCTGCTGCCCTTTTGCTGCCTGCCGATCAGCCGTGCGCGCAGCTTATCGTTCTGCCGCGACGCGGCCGTCGCCGCTACCGCCGCCGCCTTGGGTGCGTGACCGAGGCCGGTGTTGGGGTCTGGGACGGCTCGTAGGGGTGGTTCATCTTCTTCGTCGTCGTCGTTGTTGTTTTCGATGATGGCTGCAGGTCTGCCCTTGCCGGCCAGAGATGAGAAGGAAGCTGCTTTTGATGTTGTTGTTGTTGTTGTTGTTGTTGTTGTTGTTGCCGCCCCGTTTGTCGGTGTGCCGGCCGAGAGCTGTGGTCGTTTGCTTCGGTATTTCTGCAGAAACGACATGCGCGACGTGGCGAGCGAAATGCGGTTCTGAAGCTCCATCTGGACGGCTCGCGACGGTGGCTTGGGCAGCGAAGGGGGGCTCCCGGTCGACGCCATGGTTTTGATCGGGCTGCGCGGGTTTCCTGCAGTGTCGGAGGGTTTTTGTTTGGTTTTTTTTTTTTTTTAAACGTGGGTTTGCAAGGGGCCAGATTGGGCTACGATAGCTTGAACCAGGCTTTTAAGCTTTTTTATGGTTATGACTTTCGGGAGTGAGATATACTACCAAGTTCGCGGGGGGAATTGTTCCCAACCGTCTTTACCCGTCGGTTTCTGAAAATAAAGTGGGACCGGATCTGTATCTTATCTACGATCTGTTACTTTTCCTGGTGCGGAGTATTTTGTAGATGGCACCCAAGCAACTACCAATAACATACTTCAAGTACAGTGAAGTTGATGTTGAGTTAATTTAATTAATTGCAACTATTTGTGTTTGATATTTTGTTTCTTCAGCAGAAAAAGAACAGACAACAGAATCCACCCAAAGCAAAAGAAGAAAACAGCTTCGATTCTATGACGACACTGAACAGAACGACGTGCAAGCAATCATTCTTTAAGCTCGTCGTTTGCAGCCGGATAAAACGTTACTGGGACACCATGACCAGGGGCACCAACGATCTCGGCCTTGTGATACTGCGCATCCCAGTCGCCACAGTACTCGACCCTTTCAAACTTTTGGAACAGAAGGACCACTAAAAACGATGACTCGTTAGCATCGTCCGAATTTGCTTTTTTTTTTTCAAGAAAAACTTGATCGACCATATCACGTGGGTGTGGGGGAGTTTGCAACTTACAGACATAGGCCATCTCGGTCATGGCAAAGTTCTGCCCGACGCAGATCCTAGGCCCGCCGTTGAAGGGCACATAGGTCCACGGCTTGGGCGTCCAGTGCTCCCAGCGCTCGGGCGAGAAGACGGCCGGGTCGGCAAACGTCTCGGAAACCTCTGGGTAGATGTCCCTGCGGCGCTGCATGGACAGCGCGCTGTAGACGATGATGTCGCCCTTGAGGACGGCGATGGGTGGCTTCCCGTCGACGCTGGGCAGGCTCGAGTCCTCGAGCGCGGCGCGGGTGTTGTACGGCACGGCCGGGTAGAGGCGCAGCGTCTCGTTGATGATGTGCGTCAGGTACTTGAGCTCCTTGAGGTTCTCGTACGTCGGCTTGTTGCCGAAGGGGCCGACCACGCGCAGTATCTCTTGCCTCAGGCGCCTGACGACGTCGGGCTTCTTGGAGAGCTCGTATATGGCCCACGACAGCGTCGCCGCCGTCGTGTCTCGTCCGGCCAGCAGCACCGCCATGATCTGGTCGCGGATCACCTTGCGGTCGCGCGAGTAACGTGCGATGTTGTGCAGGAAGGTGAACTCCTTGTCCGTCTTGGAGAGCTTCTCGAGCTCGTCGGGCGGTAGCGCCAGGGCCTGCTCGATGTACGGCTCCATAAACTTCTCGATGTACCTGATCCCTGCGTAGTACCTGTGCCTGGGGAGGAAAGGGGCTGCGGGTCTGAAGTTCCCCAGAGATGTGAGCATTGGATCTTGTGTGAAGTGTGACTGGTCGAGCTGGTGTTCAAATTGCCATATGACTTACACCAAGATGGTCAACATCATCTGGATACGCTGGACTTCGTTGAAGTAAAAAGCAAACTCGCTGTGGGCACTTTTTTTGTTATGTTCTGTCAGCCTTTGCGCTTGTGTTCAATTTTCCTCCTCCTCATCCTCCTCATCCTCCTCCATGACCCAGACTCTTAACAGCGGGGGATAAATGCTCACTCTCTCAAAGAGTTGACCGACTCGCCAAGGAGAAAGTCGGTGG
The DNA here is from genome assembly GCF_004337985.1 of Pyricularia pennisetigena. Lineage (NCBI taxonomy): Eukaryota > Fungi > Ascomycota > Sordariomycetes > Magnaporthales > Pyriculariaceae > Pyricularia > Pyricularia pennisetigena. The sequence goes on from NC_043740.1 coordinate 2,974,405, forward strand.
TGACGTCGAGTGTCATGCGGTAGAAAAGGTTGGCGATGTCGACCGACTGACCGGGAGGGGGCAGCAGTTTTATCATCTCGTTGGTCCAGCGATCAAAGATGTCAAGGTCGCGGACCTTCTCCTTGATGAACATGGGCCTGATCAGCGACCGACTGTCGTGCCACAGCTGCCCGTCGGTGGTGAAGATGCTGTCTCCCAGGAATGGCGACCAGATCTTATGGAAGTGGTACCCCTTGCCGAAGTCGGAGAACTTGCTGGTCAGGATGGTCTTGACGTGCTCAGGCTCTCTGGTCATGATGAAGCGGACCCCGGGAAGCGTGAAGGTGATCTCGACGCAGTTTGGCGAATCTGGAGTGCCGTACCGCTCATAGATGCCGTCATACAGGCTGAGAAGATCGTTTTTCATTTGACGCCATCCCGCCCAGGCAAACCAGGCCGCGGCTGTATGAGAAGAGCATCGTTAGTCATCTGTGCTTTGGCTTTGAGAAAGATCGTCACAAGGGGAGGGGGGGGAAGAAGAAGCTCGTACCAGTGATGATGTTGCTGGCGATCCTCGGCGCCTTGACACCGCCGCCACCCCTTTTGGCGATCCGGTAGTCCACGAGGGCCGCCTGGACGAACCAAGCCACTACAGAGACTCCCAGCAGGAAACCAGCCAGGGGCAGTGGACGGACGTCTATTAATCCTCCAAACATCTTGGCTTTGGCTAACTTTATGGTTTTTTTTTTCTTTTGTTGAAGTACTTGTGTTTACTTTTCTTGTTGGTTTGTTTCCTGTGCGGTTTCTGAGGTTGAATCGAACAACTACAGGCAATTATGGGCGCAGTGCGCGTATAACAGCAGTGCCGGGCATGGGAAAGGGAAGGGGATTCTTGATTTAACTATTATTTTAAAGACGGAGCACTGACCACAGATTCGAAGCTCTGCGGTACAGCCGCTCGTCCCCTCTACTACGCAAGCGGGAAACAGCAGGCAAAACAGCTCACATGCGATAATCGAAACGATGAAACATCGGCATCATCTTCCCCGCACCATCAACCTCCCCAAAAGAAAGCTATCTGTCGAGGGCCAGGCCAATGGGACCTCGCTGCCAGGTCTTTTGGGATGGGTGGTGTGAAGCTTCGCTGTAGGGGTATACGCTGTAAACTGAGGGGGGTCACATCGATCTCCCAGATCGGCTTGAAAGGTTCTCCCACCGGACGTTGGAGTAGTTTGCCTACTCCAACTGTGCACTCGGCGGCTTTCCAACAAAGGTCCCGTCGGTGACAGGCCTTCAAGGTGATCCAGGCTCAGGATCCCTAGTGAACGGACATTATGTACAGATTGGCAGCAGTTTCTAGACGTATCCAAATCACTACGTAATGGGCCGTTCCGGTCGCTCTCGTGCAGGGTATAGTCCCTGAATCTCTCGCCACAGACGCCAAATTAAGACGTATGCATAGTCCAGTCCAGGGGTGTGTGTAAGTGCAGCTGCTTCCCGCTTCTGGTAACTTTTCTTACAGC